>NC_084515.1:12834785-12937285 GCF_024500385.1 Phyllopteryx taeniolatus | reverse complement strand
TGGGGGGTGGTTCGGGGTTAAAGTTAAATGAACACTTACCGAATAGCTTATAATTTAAAATAGTTCAATAAAAAAGTGAAATTACCTGAATAAATGAATACAAAGGAATTAATATAAAATGTAAAAATCAAACACAGGGCTCTACACTTTTCCATTGATAGCACTGGACCCTGCATGATGTAGTGTAGTCTTACATAATTGCCATACCGTAGCTTTGTAAATAAACATTGACAGTGAATTCAGTTATATCTGCAAAATATTTTACTGTGAATATGAAGTTTGTCTGCAACAAGCATTGGCTGGCTAAACGGGTCCTTTCTTTTTTCTCATTTTAAAAGACAATGGAAACATGCGCAGATAAAAACAAAGCATAACAACAGGCATGCGTGTGGTTACATGCATTCTATGTATTGTTTGTTGACTTTTCATAAATGTTGTACTTAAATTAACATAATAGCACTGTAACTTTAATATCAGCATACATGGTTTGGATTAAAGGGGAGAAACCTAATGATTTGAATATAAAACGTTTATTTGTTAGCAGCAGAACTTGATTTTTGTAACAATGTAGTTTTCAAAACATGCAGTGCTGTACATAAAATTACAACGAGGCTTTTCCCAACATGGAGTGGCGTTTCCAAGCGAAAATGCACACAAAAACAGCACAGTGTGCTGTGACGGGACGCGGTTATACGCTGGGTGGAGCAGCATCACTGGCGTGGGGAACGAGCGATAGTCTCAAAAGTCGATGCGTCTGATACCAGAAAATCGATTCCCAAATTGAAATATCGAAACTGTTGATACTTCAGTCATTTGAGGGACTGTATTTTCAGTCTCCTATCAGAAATATTTTCAGTCTCCTATTAGAAAGGAAATCGATGGTACGAATCATTAGCAAGCAAACAAAAGGAGCACATCGAGGCACAGCTTACGTGCTGAAAAAGTCAAAATGTGTGGCGTAAAGCCAAAATGTATTTGTGAGGGCCCGTCACAAATGTATATGGGGGGAAATGCTGATTTATAATACAAATCTTGGGTTATAAATATTCACTGGACAGGGGGAAGGGGAACGTATAACAGTGGTTGCGTAACTACATAGTAACTTAAGCTGTTGGATCATTGCAACCATTTCAAGTGTTGACGTGAAAATAAAACTTGTCAGAGCAGTACATGGATGTGGAGAGCTCCATAACTGGGTTTGTCCTCCCACAATACCCAGAATTACTATGCCTCTGCCTGGAAACAGAAATGCTGTGCATAAAATGGCCTATTCCTAAACGCTAAATGCCATTTTTTGGGGCTAAACATTTTAAATGAACGCTCAAAGCCTATCCTTCAATCACAACTTCATTTGTTTGATTTAAAATTTGTCGTGGTTGTTATTTGAAGGAGAAGAGAAAAATCCTGACAACTCTGTCATTGTGCAAATACTGATTGGTACCTTGCTCGGGTGCACTTAATGCGTTTGAAGCTGGTCTGAAATGACACCGTGCACCGTACAGACGTCGCATGCACTGGACTCAGCAGCTTTTCAAAGTTTACTGTGTAATTGTAGTATTAAGGGGCCTTTTTGATGTGCGACTATAATTGGGAGGCATCAGAAGGCGGAGTGGAAGACGGGCTCCCTGATGAGGCTTTTGCCGTGTACCCCCTCTCCTTGTCCAGACGGCTCCGGGCTCACTCTGTAATTACGGAGATGGAGTGTTTGTATTTATAGGCTAAAGCCCGCAAGTGGCTGCAGCTTGTGTGTCTTTTGCAGCTGCAAAACATCACAGCAGTGGAAATCAAGTGCTCATATTTTTAAATTAAAGCGCTTACACAATGGCAACATGTAAAACCCACTTAAGTGCCGCTGCCGTGATGGTTTGCAGGTTCATAGGAAGTTATTTTGAGTGAGTGAGGCCAAGCCAGCCAGACGATGTTCAGTTTCATTGTTTTTAATATTTACAATAAATACACATTTGACAGTATAAAATCCATGTACATATTTATATAACTTTAAGTAGAAAATAATGCACAGGACGTCAAGCCCTGATGGTGTACAGAAGGAGCTGGATTTAAGGGGAAACAGCATTAGGACAGCCATTCAATTCATCATTGGAGGCAGTTTTCTTTGGAGAAAAACATTGTCTATACACTGTGTGTGCTTTTCACTCCTGTCATCAAGATTGTCTACTAAGTGGTGGTAGTTGTGTCACCATGAGTTATTTGTTCAAACAGTAGCAGAGTCGTAGAAAGGCACTTTTTTTTTTTTTTTTCCTCGTTTGTTTGTGTATTTTTTTTTTTAGTCAAACACATTCCAGTTGAAGTGTACACTGTACAAGGGCCAGCCCCTTATTGGTCTGCTCTCATAGAACCAAAGTAGTACCAGCTACATGATTGGAAAATAATATATTTATATAGATTGAATGGGGGGTGGGGCTTTGGTCATGTGGAGAACACTTTAAATAGAAAAGCGGGGGGAAAAACAATCACAACAAAAGTCTCGTCGTCGTTGTTGTTGTTGTTGTTGTTGTCCAGGCTCCTTTACATGTGTCTCTTCATGTGTAGCGCCAGGTGGTCAGACCTGGAGAAGGCGCGCTCGCACAGGTGACACTGGAAGGGCCTGTGTCCGGTGTGTTTGCGGAAGTGACGTGTTAACTCGTCAGAGCGCGCAAACTTCCAGCCGCAGCCTTCCCAACTGCAGTGGTACGGCTTCTCACCTGGAAGGATAAGATAGAAGGGGGGAGGGGGCATGATTAAACAGCACTGGGACGAGAGCCACCATCACGTAATGTCGCAGCCTAACATGTTGAGGTGAGCTTACCCGTGTGCGTCCGCAGGTGAGCCTTGAGGTGAGAACTTTTGGTGTACGTCTTCCCGCATCCGGCGAAGGTGCAGGTGTGCGTGGCGGTGCGCTTGCGCGGCCAGGTGCGGCGCCCGCGCTTGGGCTTGGACTCGAGCAGCTCCAGCGGCGACGAGGGCGGCGTCAGCATCGCTCTCTGCGCGCCTGGCGGCGGCTGCTGCAGGCCCAGGGCGTCGTCGTAGACGCCGAACGCCGGGTGGTGCGCGCCGTGGAACGCCATGTGCATGTGCTGCTGCTGCTGCTGCTGCTGGAAGGAAGCGTTGTTGTGGTACTTGTGCCCGGCGAAGCAGCTCATAGGCGCGCACAAGTCCGTGGCCGCCACCTGCTCGTTCGGGCTGAGCGGCGGCGTCATGCTGCTGCTGGCAGCCCGCGGAGAGATGGCCAAGCGCGGCTGCTCGAACGCCATCATACACGAAACGTTGCCCTCCTGCTTGATTTTGCTGCAGCTTTGGGGCACCATGCCCAACACGGGGCCGTAACTGTCCATGGGGGGCTCGATTTTGATGTCCTGGCGTGGGAAGTGCGTGGCGTAAAACCTGCCCTGCACCGCTTGTTGGGGGTTGCGCGTCACTCCGTAGCCGGCGTCGGAGCGCAGCAGCTCGGTCATGAGGCTGGCGCCGTACGGGGGCGGCGGAGAGCGCTGATCGCCCGCTGCCGGGAAGGCGGCGTCCGTCGCGGCGAATGCGCCGTGGTCGGCCGGAGCCACGTAGGCTGACGCTCCGTCGAGTATAAAATCCAGATCCAAGTAGTTGCTCAGATCCTCGTCGTCCTTCTTGGGGAAGAGGTTTTCTTGCACGCCGTGCACCATCTCCAGCATGGCGCAGCTGCCGACGGGAAGCTTGTTGTCATTCTCCGCTTTCCACCTCTGGAACGTCAAAACACCCCATTTAGACACCACGATTACAATAGTCATGCAACAGGTGAGTTAACGTTACTTAAAGACAGTGTTCCTCAGTGTGCAACAACTTTACAAAACTTTTTTTTTTTTTGGTGAATATTCCGCTTCAACTTACGTTTTCCCAGCTTTTCTCCCTTTGGTTCGTGAATGTGGCAAAGGACGGTAGCATCACTCCCGATAAAGCCATTTTTTGTTGTTGTTGTTGTTGTTGTCGTTTTGTTATTTGTGGAAAGAACTCAGTCCCAAGCAGTAGTGCGCGCAATCCGTGCGCCTCGATTACTCGTCCCAGTGGCTGTGGCTCCACCGCCACGCAACAAGTGTTCTCAGTGCAGTGAGTTTCCACCCCCACCGTGGCCGACTCTTTATAAAAAAAAAAAAAGTCCTCGAAGCCGCCCAGGAAACCACGTCGACGTCGCGTAATTTTAGCTCTTTATAAAGCGGGGCTTTCTCTCGGGCCGCTTCTTCCAGTCGTGCGCGCGCTGCTCCAAAAGCGGTGACGGCCGTAGCAGTGGAGCGAGTGGGGTTCCTTTAAAAAGCGAACAGGGAGGGGAGGGGGGAGGGCGCTGCTCACGCGGAATGACGCACTCGCTCCTCGGGACACGCCCACTTTGGAGCTGGAAAAAAAGTGTCAAACACACTCGTACACACACAAGCGGTTCATATAGCAACCGTAGAGGATTACGTAATTTGGCGCCGGGGAGAAAACAGTGCTGTCAGGACATCACCGTCGTGATTTGTGCACTTTTTTTTTTTTAAATAAAATGAGAACATTTTGAAATACCCCACACACACAATTTAACACTTTTTTTATTTATTTATTTTTTTTTTTACATTTTTTTTTTTTTTTTTAATAAGTGTAGACGTGCACTCACACAAACATAAGTCAACTTTTCCGGTCACAATATTAGGCTGACATCTAAATGAAATCCTATGCCTGGTGGTATACGACCACCACGTACTTTAACAACAGAATTTCTACACTTTGCGTGTTTCTCATGTTTTGTCCCTGAATTAAGTAAGCAAAACATTAGAACCGTCACAATAAGCATGACAATAGTGCTCACTTTTTATTCGGCGGTGGAGCAAAGCGAGATGTGTCTGTAAAATTTTGTCCCCCAGGTGTGCAAAATATTAGGAACAGCTTTGTGTCTGTGTGCAGTTGTGAATACAATAAATCTCAGAAACCCGAACAATGTTCACCTTTGATTGATATTGCGTCTGTATGAGTTTGTCCTTTGTTGACTGGCTCTCTGTATACAGTTGTACACCACAAGCCTTTTTTTTTTTAAATTACAATGTTCAGTTTCGGTTGACTGAAACTGTACGATTTAGCACTTAAAAAAAAAAATTAATAATAATAATATTTCAAATACGATCAATTAGGATAGGTTTAGGATTAAATATATGAATTTAACGGCATGTGTTTCTAATATCAACAAATAACAAAGAGACAAAATGTTATTTTGTGACGAAACTAAGAGGGGGTTCCGATATGTCCAGTATCTATCTGTAGGTGTACCTAATGAAATGGCCCGGCGGGATACAAGCGTGCACGGCCACGCAAGGTGCGGTACGCGTGCGTCGTGGGCATGAATGGAAGTTGCGGCCCAGCCGGCTTGTCCAAACAGGCGCCAGCGCGCTCAAGAGCAGCCGCGATGTAAACACGATTTAAGGTAACATGCCATTCAACTGCTAATGGCGGGGGGTCTCTGTAATGGAGGGAGGAAGGGGAGCGGGGGTCCCCATTTACATAACAACTGCACAGAGTTGTGCTTTCCAGCGTGGTCTCTCGGCATGATCGATACTAGTAGTTTTGATGGCAGTGACCAGCCATGTATGAACGGTAACATGAAATACATACAGTAAAGTAGCCTAAACTCTTCTGCTTGTCTATTATTTGGTTTGGTTACTGTTGTGGTATTATTATTTCAAAATAGGTCAATTATATCAATTCAATATGTATAATATATGTATAATATGCACAATTTGGAGATGCATGCTTTTTTTTTTTATTGAACTGGTGGTAACATGACAATTGTGGGTCGCTTCATTAGGTACACCTGCACAATCTCATGCGAGTACTGCATTAGAAAAATTCTGCCTTTGCAAAAAATATCCACAATTGCATGAATATAAACAATTATAAATATGTGGTAGTCGATAACCACAAGCTATCCTGTTGGCTAACTAAGGTATTACAATTTATCAACATGTATTATTGTGCTTGCGGTTTATAGCAGTTCAGTATGTGTTTTGTTACGATATGACGGCGATACACATATCGACCCGAAATTTGGAGATGCATGCTTTTTTTTTTTTCGAACACGTAGTTAGACGATATGGGTCACTTTATTAGGTACACCTGCTGAGACGAGCTGTATCAAAAAAATCTGCCTTTACAAAAACAAAATGGAAATGCATGGCAGCAAACGACCATAGTGTATCCCACCTCCAGCTCCATTTTGATTGACACCGTAAAAGTGGGATTATAAACCACCGCATGCTAGATTCACTGAAGACAAAATTGTCCATAGATGTGAATGTGAATGTGAACCATAATATGCCGGGGAATTAGCTGGTGACCAGTCCATGGTGTACACCAAAAGTCAGCAGGGGAGCAGTGAGGATGGGGTGGGTTGTCAAGTTTGCGCAGCAGTGAGAGAAGTGAGCGGTCGGCGTGATGATGTAAACAAACAGACAGACAGCTCAACCTCACGTCCAGCTGTCATGTTCAGCCATCAGCTGTGAGCTTTCCACATGCCGTGTGTGTGTGTGTGTGTGTGTGTTCACTGGAAAGTGATATCACGCCACACGGATCCGGTAAAATCAGATGATGCCTGAAGCCGCCTCTGTAATTTTGTTTCGCATAATAATGCTCAGACAAGCGGCACGTGGTTTGCTAGCGTGGCTAAACGATGAGTTACAAATCCTTTCAAACGCCGATAATTTTAATGACTAATTTTGAGTTTCACTCCCTTTGCTAGTCACTTCAACAGCTGCTCGGTTCATATTTGTGGTAAGCTCTTGTCAGGTGTTTCGAAAGGTCAAAAAGCTCTCATAAGCGACAGAAATAATGAGCAATTAGCATTTTGTTTGTGCTCTCAGGCTCCCCCTACAGGTGTGAGCTGGCATGGTGTGTGAGTTTGCAGGATTAAGTGAAAACTATACAAATGACATCAGACGCATACGTTAGTGCTATTTGAAACGCAGCGAAAAGCATCCAAGGTGAGGACGATATTTTTGTATTTTTTGTCCATTTTTTTTCAATATATTTGTATTTGTTGGCTAAGGTTTCCAAATAAAATTGTATTACTGTCCAATATTTCTATTTTTTTCATATATTTTGTTTTATCGAATTGTATTTTTTGTCAATTTGTCATTTTAGTACTGTTCCAATAATTTATTCTAAACACATTTTGTCGTAATCTTTTTTACATTTTTTTTCCTTCCCATATATTTGTGTGTTTGTGCTTTTATTTTAGATAGTCTTGTAACATTTAGAGCAGTAGTTCTTTCTTTACATTGTGCAAGTGTACCTAATGCTTTGTCCCTGTCCCATTAGCAAATCCCTGACGTACTTCTTTTAGCATTACCGTGATAACGCTAAAAACCATCATCATTCTGCTCACTATAATGATGATGATGTGACATTTTAATAGGGTTTCATCACTAATGGTATATCATATACAGTACGAAGTTATTTTAGGAGGAAAAAAGGTATGATTGCTTTAATGTTGGGACGTAAAGAAGTTAATTTCATGGATCCCCGTAAGGATATTCCCCCACCAACCAAGACAACCAGCTTGTCGGGATTGAGTGTCACGTTTATCTTCTTAACCCGGCCGTCCTTCACTCTGCAGCTGTTCGGGCAGAAAGCAGAAGCCTTAACTGTAAAAAGTCAATGAGCAACATTTCTACAGAAGCTTTACCGAGAATATCTTTCCCGAATGCGCCTTTGCACAATCATCTTGTCATTGGGCAACCCGTGTGTGTTTTTAAATTTCACAACTGTAAAAGCATGGCTGTTGACTTCTCCATGCTATCAATGCGTTGTCAGGCAGCTAAGCAAGTCGCGAAGGTGCTGACGGCTCCTCGGGCCGGCTGCCTATTTCTTGGAGGTGCGTTGTTTTCTTTTTTCGCCCGCTTTCCCACGAGCGCTTTTTGTTTTCGTCTGAGGCGTGCTTTCAGGAATCTGGGCGAGGCAGATGGCCGCCCCGCACGCTCTCTCAGAGTTGCCCGGCTATGCTTGAAACCAATGTCATATACGTAAACATTGTCTTTTATGGACCGTAAGTTGTTGAGCTGAAGTTCCAGGTACTTTTAGTTCTTGGGAAAAAGTATTGGGACACCTGGCCCTTTCCTTTCAAGAAGGGAAAATGGAAGAAGGCCAAGGTTTTGATGGGGTTTCTTCCAGAACAAACCCCTCCAAACATCTCTTAATGAACCTTGCTTTGCTTTGTCTTAACTTGTTCCCCACAAAAGCTGCATTTCCACCTAAAATCCCAGGAACCTTTCAGTTCTTGGTACTTGTAGGTCCAATCATGTGGATTCTCTTCTAAGTGTTTTAAAGGGGCACTTCTGCTCTAAATTCATCTAAACATACATTTATGGACCTTTCTTTGGTCCAAGAACCTTTAGTTGTAATTCCTAGAACTAAGAGGTTGCAGTGAGATTTGTGGAACCTGAACCAAAGGTTACCTGGAGCTTTCAAAGGTACTGTTTCCTTTTATAGACCTTGCTTTATGCTCTGGGCCTTCCCAAAACTGTCCCGCATTTCCATGAAAAGTACCAGGAACCTTTAGTTATTGGGGGGGGGGCATTAAATGTAGATCAGTTTTTCGAATAGGGTTTAGGCCAGCAGAGAAGGCCTTGCTTGGCCAGACCTCTCACCACTGTTAAGAGGTGTGTCCCAATACTTGTGCAGTGATTTGTCGCCATGTGAATTTTATGAATGGGAAGAAAAAACAAAAAAAAGATTTTTGACAGGGCATGGACGGCTCATAATTTCCATGATGATGTTGTTGTTGCCGTTGGGTTCACGCCATCGTCAAGCATGCATCACGTCTGTGTCAAGTCTGTGAGAAGGAGCGTTCCGTCACCTCGGCAGGGGGACCGGCCCGCTTGCGTTACTTCAACGTTCATGGAAAATCAGCGTGTGTATGAGTGTTCGGGACGTCCCGACTGGAGCGAGAGGCAGCGAGTTTGAGAGCGAGCGGGCCCCGGCGCCGAGCTTATATAGCTAGTTATTTTTATCCGCCCACCCCTCGCTCATTACAGCCATTTCCCCCCTCTCGGACCCACTCAGGAAGCACGTTTGGCTCCTCTTCCTGCTCGCACGCGGCCACATTCAAACGCAGGCAGAGAATGAGAGCATTCAGCCTCTTGTGCACCCCCTTCCTCCTCCTCCTCCTCTTTGGAGTAAGAGAATGTTTAGCCTAAAAGATGAAGCACGTGCCAACAGTTTGACATTCCAATTCCGTTTCGATTTCACACCAAAAAAACAAAAAAAAATGGGGGGAAAACAGAACTGAACATACACGATACGGACAAGTCTTGAGACACGGCTCTTAATTGTTGGCCTTGCCACCTCAGTTTTGCCTGAATCTTATTGGAAGATCATATCTGTATTTATAATAAATTATATCCCACAGATATAATATTGTGTATTTTTTTTTATAATTATTGGTGAATATGTTTTACCGTTGTTAAAAAAAAAAAAAAAAAAACTACCTGAGGGCAGCAGAACAGATGTGCAGGACAGCTCCAAATACCTTGGAATTCCACAGGCAAATGGCAAAAAGGCAGCTCGAAGGGCGGCCACAGCCAAATGGCTGAAGACAGTGAGGCAGAAATAGTCAGCTGAAAGGGAAGAATAAGATCCAGGCCAATAACACCTATGCCCTGCCAGTAATCAGATACCCCGTTGGCATACTAGATGCAAGACACTGACATCAAGACAAGAAAGCTCCTTACGATGCACGGAGGGTTCCGCCCAAAGTCCAGCATCCTGAGGTTGTACACAAATCGAAAGGGGGGAGACTAGCGCGCATCCCAGGCACTATCCAGGAGGAAACAAGAGGTCTCCTAGAATACTTTAAGAAAATGGCCCCCAGGGACGAACTGCTAAATGAATGCCTCAGGCAACAGAAGCCTAGTAAGGAGAAGGAGCCAGATGGGCTGTCATGGAAAGACAAGCACCTGCATGGCATGTTCCACTGACAAATTGAAGAAGTGGCTGACATAGAGACCAGTGGCTGGAAAAGGCTGGACTGAAAGACAGCACAGAGGCGCTAATAATGGCAGCACAAGAATAGGCCCTAAATGCAAGATCAATAGAGACCGGGTCTACCACATCAAATGCAGGCTATGCAAAAAAAAAAAAAAAAAAAAGTCCTAGAAAGAGTGCAGCACATCATAGCCGGGTGTAAGATGCTGGCAGGCAAGGGATATATGGAGCAGCATAATTAGGTAGAAGGAATATCTGCACAAAATATGGACTGGAGATCCCAGAATCAAGAAACCAGACACCACTCAAGGTGGTTGACAACAACCAGGCCAATCCTGTGGGACTTCCAGATCCAGACTGACAAACTAGTGGTGGGCAACCAGCCTGACATAGTGGTGACGGATAATCATCAGAAGAGAGCAGTCGTGATAGATGTAGCAATCCCGATTGATTGCAACATCCCGAAAAAGGAACACGAAAAACTCGAGAAATAACAAGGACTGAAGGAAGAACTAGAGAAAATGTGGATGGTGAAGACAATGGTGGTGCCCATAGTGATCGGGCACTGGGGGGAGTAACACCCAAGCTGGTTGGATTGCTCCAGCACATACCAGCAACAACATCCGACATTTCCGTCCAGAAGAGCGCAATACTAGTATTATTTGATTTATTTTTAAGTTAAATATGATATTAAAATTATACACAGCTTGTATATCACATTTTTAATATTCAAATGTATTTAAAGTACTGTATTTTATTTAATTATTGATATAGTAATAAATATACTCGTTTACCGTATGCATACTACCATAAATATTATTGACAATTATTAATGTTCTCAAGAATTTTGGATAGTTAATAAAAATTATCACATTTTATGTGAGAATAGCATTTATAATGTGATGATTTTAATACATATATATATATATATATATATTTACACGTGCAAATTTGTCGTTGATGAGTGAAATAAATAACAATAAAACAATGAAACAAAGCAAGATCTGTAAAGGCATTGATGAAAGAGTTTGGAAGAACCCCATTTAAGAGGGGATAGATTCCATATTGTCTTTTGTTCTGACCTCCTGGAATGGACTTTAGTCCCAGTAAATGGCATCTATTGTAAATCTATCGAAGATTCAGTATGACGCATGCCGATACTCTGGAGGAAATCTCGCCGTTCCCATTAGCATCACCAAAGACGAGCACAGTTTCACTCTGAGAGCCACCAAGCAGAAAAAAGCCTTCATCTTAATTGCACAAATTTGCATAAATCACAACATGAAAGCAGCTCACAGAAGACTGTTTCGTCGGCGAGACGAACATTGCCCCAGGACTTTTCCATACCCTCTATAGGTATATGTACGTGTGTATGTGTGGCTCACAGAAGACAACGTGTCGTCATAGGCCCATTCAATAACTATTATGTGCAATTAAATCCCCATCATGTGTAAATATGTGTAAATAGCATGTGTAAGGGGCGGCACATATCTTCCTCACAGTTCTGAGGACACGGGTTCAAATCCGGCCTCACCTGTGTGGAGTTTGCACGTTCTCCCCGTTCCTCCGTGGGTTTCCTCCCACATCCCAAAAACATGCATGGGAGGTTAATTGAAGAAGATATATGTAAAGCTTTATATGTGCAGTTCAGACACATGATCGTATGTTACTATATGATTAGCCTGTTATTATGTTCAGAATCAGAATCATCTTTATTTGCCAAGTATGTCCAAAAACACACAAGGAATTTGTGGAGCCGCTCTAGTACGACAACAGACAGTCAATTTACAGAACTCTTTGGAGACAGAAAGACCTTGACAAAGAAAAAAAACAGTCACTGAGCAGTAAAGGGTTGCTAGTTATCTGGTAATGCTGGTACATTTATTATTTTTTTTTTATTTTTTTTGACAATTGTGCAAAAAGATGCAGAGTCCTCCAGCACTTAGAGCAGTTCGAATGACTAATATAGCAATAGTCTGGTGCAATGACCATTGTGCAAAGGGCGCTGAGACTTCAAGGAGTGTATGCGGTTTAAAGTGACGAGTAGTGCGATAATCTGGGACAATGTTGGTTGTGCAAATGTTACGGATACTCCTCAATCAGTGTGCAAATGGAGCAGATGCTACTCTGCCATGAGTGGCCGGTATATGCAAATAGTGCAGCATGGCGAGACAAGTACAGCGAGTGCACGAGTAATACATAATTGGCCACACAGAAATGTGACAACGAACTCAAGTCAAAAACTTGCCAGCATGTTGTAATGGAATTGTAGGTTAGGTGTTTATGAAGTTGATCGCAAGAGGGAAGAAGCTGTTGGAATGTCTACTAGTTCTAGTTTGCATTGATCGGTAGCGCCTACCTGAGGGAAGGAGCGTAACATGGCATAAGTAAAAATTTATAGAACACAAGGGGTAGGAATCGATGTTTCTTGTTCCTAACTTTTGTACATGTAAACAGTCCTTAACAATGACTATATCGATGTTCTTTTCTTTTAAAACTTTTTTCTTTCCATTTTATCTTGTGTCGGCATGTTTATATGTTCAATAAAAATCAATCAATCAATCAATAAATATGATAAAACTCCATAGAATATTAGATTACACAACTACTGTCGTTACAATAGATCTACAGTGTCTAGATATTGTCAAAATGATTAATTCTGTAGATACTATAAGATCAAAATTACATAGATACACTAAAAACTCACTGGGTCCAATAAAAATTTCTAACAGGTAAAATAAAATTGAAGATAGATACAATAACTGTTAATAGCTATGATAAAACTGCCAATAGATACAATAGACATCTTAAATAGATACGATACAAACGATTGATAACTGTGATTAAAAACTGTCAGTGGGTAAGATAAAAACTGTCAATAGATAAGACCAAAAAAAAAAAAACAGATGCATATAAAAACTGATGTTTAAATTGTTGACAGGAACTGCAGCTAGATATAACTGTCAAAATTGTCAGTCTGTACGAGCAAAACTGAAAATATGCAGATAGCTACGATAAAAACGGACACACAAATTCTCGAGTGAAATCATAAAACTTGTTAATGGGTACAATAAAAAACTGATCATAGCTTTGATTAAAAACTGACATGATAAGAACTCATCGATAGCTACGACAAAAATTGTCCACAGATACACGAACTGTTGACAGATACGATATAAAATCTGCCCGTAAACACAATAATCTGTAAATAGAACTGATATGTTTAAAAAAAAAAAAAAAAAAAAACATGAATGGGTAATATCCATCCTTTTTCCGTACAGCTTATCCTCACAAGGGTCGCAGGCGTGCTGGAGCCTATCCCAGCTATCTTCGGGCGAGACGCGGGGTGTACACCCTGAACTGGTCGCCAGCCAATCGGAGGTAACAAAAAATTCAAATGATTACGATAACTTCTGATAGGATATAAACTGTCAATGGATACGACAGAAACGGATACAAAAAGACCTGTGTATAGGTACGCTAAAAACTGTTGATAGCTATAATAAAAACGAAGTCAATAGGTACGATGAAACCTGTCGACAGATACGATAAAACTCATTGATGGGTATGATTAAAAACGACCAAAACTGCGGATGCAAGCACAATGTCTAGCTAGCGTGGCTGCTAATAATAATGGCTGCATGTGGATATCATTGAGCCAGTGAAGCACTTCAGGGGCCCCAATTTACTAGCTGTTAACGCTAGGAATCATACCAGCCCACCACACACACACACAGCTCCACTTGCTGTAAAAATGTTTTTTTTCCCTCTCCAAAGTGAGAAGAAAGGCGCTTTTTATGTGATAAAGCAGAACTGGCAGGCGGGTGGGCGGCCTCTGGGGTTCTTGAAGTGGCCCTCTGTCTGAAACACAGGTCTTTGAACACATCACGCTGTAAGTTATTGTACGGTTGCTGTATGCAGAAATTCTATGCTAATTTGCTGTATTTAGAGGCTTTTAGTCTATACATAGACCTGAAGCACATGGAAATGCATGCAAGCCAATTTCACTTACCAAAATGAAATTTGGACGACATATCTATCATCAGTGGACAAACAAAATAGTCAGTCAGTCGGCCATTTTGGTTTGAAGTGGCTATGTTAGGGCATTTTGGGGGAAAATGTAGCATACATTGGTATGGAGTATTTTGAAGATTCAGCCCCCAAAAGTCAGTTTCACTTAGCAACATGATATTTGGTAGGCGCATCTTTCATGAGTAGATCCACACCCAAACAAAAGAGACAGGAAGTCTGCCATTTTGGTTCGAGACAGCCATTTTAAGGGTCATTTTGGCCATTTCCAATTTCCAACTACTCCTAGATTGTATTTGTTTGTTACACAATTTGAACTACATATACTAGACGGATGGGCAATGTTAAATTGAGAAAATGTTTTGTTTTCGTCATTGCGTTGTAGCATCAAAATGGCGGTAGTGTGATGATTTGCCACGAAACACAACATTTTTATCACTTATGAAAATGCAGCCCCAACGTAGTTTAAGTTAAACACATTAAATTTGGTAGGCCTGTCTGTCATGAGTAAATAAAAGCCATGACCATAAAAAGCCATTTTGGTTTGAAACTGCCGTTTTAGGTTAATTTTGGCCATTTCCAGAGGTCCTTCAAAGATGAACTACTCTTTAAGATTTTATTCCTTTGCTACCTAATTTGAACTACAGTATGTACACTAGACAGATGGACGCTGCTAATTTGAGAATTATTTTAGATTTTGTGACCGTGTGTGGCAGGAGCATGGCAGCCAAGTATGATGACTTGTAAAACATGAAACTTGTGAAATGTGATAAAATGTGATAAAAAAGATTAGCCCTTGTTACCAGTGGACACGACAGTTGGTGGACTCTTCTATTATAACAGTACAGATGAAAAAGACTAAAAGGACCATTGCCCGAGACTGAATAGAAAGTTGTCAATTTTAGTTTGACGCAGCTATTTTGGGCGACTTCCAGGGCTCCCAAGTAGTTTGACAAACTCCTATTGGAGAATTTGCTCAACTGAAAGCAGGTATGCTAGACAGATGTACGACGTTACATTAAAAAGCTCTTTTTGCCTAACACATCTAATGTGGGCGGAACATGGCGTCAAAATTTGATGGTCATTTTGAGGATTTGCCATGAAGAAGGGGGTTGATCGCTGTTCTCAACTTGAATTTTTTTTGTTCATAATGGTAATGAAATGACTATAC
This sequence comes from Phyllopteryx taeniolatus, assembly GCF_024500385.1. Taxonomy (NCBI): domain Eukaryota; kingdom Metazoa; phylum Chordata; class Actinopteri; order Syngnathiformes; family Syngnathidae; genus Phyllopteryx; species Phyllopteryx taeniolatus. The sequence continues at coordinate 12,922,116 of NC_084515.1, read as the reverse complement.
AATCAAATGAGAGCTGTCCACTGATGCGCTCCTGTTCAGACTTGAGTGCAGTGCAGCGACAGTGTCCCAAAAACCGTGGAGTCCTATTCTGTTATGTTTCTTTCCACGGCCACATTTGAACACGCCGAACTAAACTGTGCCAGCTGTCCAAATAGCGTAAGCCACCAGAGCTAGGTGGACACAGGTTCCCCATTGACGCTGCTGCTTGCCCTTGATTGAGCGGGCCGGCCTGCAGTGCACTTTATAGTGTACACACCTCCGAATGGCGACATTTGTAAAAAAAAAAAAAATATATATATATATATATAAAAAGAGGCTAATAAAAACATTCCTGCCATGTGGAATGCTCCAGGTATTTCCTCCCTTGCACCTGGTTATGATTCCTTGAGTGCACTGGTGTGTTTGCACAGGACTGCGCTCTGTCAGAGGCCTTGCCGTCGCTGCTGTACGCGTTCAATGGCGTTGTGTTGCGCTCAGTGCGGGACTTGGACAATCATGAGAGCGGGCCCCGTGTTTGACGCCACTTTGGAGGGGGGGCAAGGCCTTCTTGTGGTGACATGAAACGGAAAACCAATGAAATCAACGCAAATAGCACTTGATTTGTGCAACTATTATATAGACACCTTTGATGTAAGATATATATTATCTTTAGTTCTTTCCCCGGAAAAACTGAATTCCCAAGCTTTTAATACGTGAATTTACCAGTTTTTGCCTTGAATTTACCTTTATAGTAGCTCAAACAGCTATAGAGTATTTATTTTATTCATTCAAAATGAATAGGAGAATTCCTGAGTATCAACTGGAAATGGTAGAAGTAGTGTGTGTGTGTCAGAGGTCTGAAGTATTGATTTTACCTGCTTTTGTCTGACTTTACCTTTGATCTTTGCTACCACAGCCACAGAGCATTTTTATATGCTCTAAACGTTCTTGACCCCCAAAAATATTTCCCGAGAGTTTAACGGAGATGGGTCAAGTAGTATGATTGTTTGAGCTCTGATGTTTTGATTTTACGCAGTTGACCTGATTTTACCTTTGATCTCAGCTAACACTGCCACAGAGTTGTCTCCCGTGCATATCTGGAGGTCTTGACCAGTTTATCCTGGAGCCGCCAGGCTGAGGTCTGTCGGGCCAGTCGCTCCGGAATGGAAGCTAGAAGGCCAGGCAGGTTCCTCTGAACATCGCTGATGTTATCACAAAGGAGCGCAGGCGCATTAACCCCCCAGTACAACGGCTGTAAAACATCCTGATTTAGCGGTGGGTGCAGGGCGAGAAATATGATACTATCAGTTTCAGTGGACTCTGTATCAGTTAGTCATCATCAGACGTCTATCAAAAACCTGCTTCCAACCCTGTAATCCAGCTATCGGATCCTCAATTGATGCAGATTTGGGATTAAGATATGCGGTTGTACGTATAGTCCATTGAATGCATCCAAAATCAACAGGCGCAACTTTGTCTCCTCCAAGTTAAACACTGTACTTGTATTAACGCTCTCTGCTCACCAGGCATACCACCATCCGCATTCGCAGTTCCAGCAGTATTCACTTCTTCGTTCCCAAAGTCCACACAATTTTGGTTGATCTTTTTAGTTTTCTGCCCCAAACGTCTGGCTTACTTTGCAACAAATATTAAAATTCGCCTCATTCATCCCAATATCAACGTTTTAAAAGTTGATGAGGGATACTGTACATAATCACTGCAGACTGTTTTGAACCTTTTATCATGCGCTATGATAATAATATAATGTAATTTATGTAACTACTGCATATCACACTGTGCAATTTGTTATTTATGTATTTACGTTTGCATTTATTTAGGCTTATTTTATTCTGCGGTCTGCGGCCAGGTCAGCATTACAAATGAAAATCTGTTCTCAATTGCCTTATCTGGATCAATAAAGGTTAAATAAACAAAATAGATATCTGTAAAATACTGCTGTGCTGTTTTAAGATCAAAATGCTAACGCTATGCTACTGACGTGAGACTTCATTCCTACTATCCTTGGCACTAGTGAAAGCCAAAGAAAAGCCAAATAAAAAGAGAAACGCACATACGGGACAGTCTGTTGATCCTTAGTCAAACGAAGCCTTGCGAGTTTCGCTGACCTTGTACTTTACACCTTATATGGAGGTAAAATTTTAAAGGTGCCACTGCATTTTAATTAATTTACAAAATTGTTGCTTATAGGCTTGATAAAACGTGTCATTTTGCCAACTTCCCCCATTAGGTAGAGCAACTACACACGCATTGACTCAGGATAAAGTGCTATAATGCTATTGTATTATATGTAACATAATGCTATGTTGTTGTTAGCTCGTTAACCAAAAGGGTAAGGTTAAGCTATGTGGTCGTCTGCATCGTCATTTCAATCAACAGGCGCACCTTGCTCAAAGGCAAACACTGTATTATCCGTAAAAGAATGCTATGCTTTTGTTAGCTCATTAGCCAAAATGCTAAGGTCATGCAACAAAACAAAAGGCTTGATTACTAAGCTGTTTGTAGACGTCTATTGCTTTTGGATGACTGTAACAGTCACGGGAAGAGTGTTAGCTACAATTTTGATTAGCTTTAGAGTGTTTTTTTTTGGGGGGGACGGCTATGTGAACCACTACCAATGGATCTGCAAAAGTGCCGAGTCAGCTATTTCTGGGAGCAAAATAAGCTCGTTTTGTGACATTCGGTCGGTTAAATCAGTTACAGGGCGGCTCTCGGGTTGTCGCGAACGCTGACTAAAATTGCCACGGTCAGCGGTCGGCATAAGCGAACGAGATCCGGCGCGGCGTGGACGACGGCACGCGCGCATTTCGGATTCTGATGTGGCAGGAAGTTGCCGTGCGCGGCGGCTAACGTAGCATCGGTAGAGCGTGGTTTCCTCTCTCGCTGTCAGTTTGTGATGTAACCTGGTTTCACATTTGACACCGAATCATTGCAGCTTTCTCACTTGAGTGCTCTCACACACACACACACACACAGGCGCACACACACGTGTGAGCAGAAAAGCCTGTCGGTTTAGCTTGCGTAGCTAATTGATGCTTTTACTATCACTACTTAACACTTCAACTGAAGGGGGCTGTTAAGCCGCTGTGATGGTCCCCCCCCCCCCCCCGGGGCTCTCTGCTGCTCCTCTTTAATAACCCGTATCGCTCATCGGGCTTCCTCAAAGCCGCCGATTAGGCCGGGGATTTATGGTCCCCTCTTTTGTCACGCTTCTTATCAATGTTGAAAACTGGAATGATGACAACTTGATTAGAACACGTGCAACTCTGTTATTAATCATCGCAAATATGTCAGTCATCCACACAGCTGTGAGCATGTCTCACGGGGTTGCTCTGAGGGTCAAAGTTCAAAGCGTCCCTGGCTTCTTGACCCCATTTAAGATGGAAAGCCCCCCCCCCCCCACCACCACCAACCGCCTTCCTCAACTTGACCACTCTTACGCTGTGTTCGAGAATGCTGCGGAGTCAGAAATATGCGACTTGCAGGTCCAACCTAAACATGGCTGACACCCATAATAAGCAAGTATTGGGTTTGTTGTCGATCGTTTTCATGATGTATTTCAGAACACTGGGAAGTTTCAGACCTCCGACAAGGAAACGCGCAAACGCTGCTCAAAATTGGGGCAACTCACTGTACCCCAACTTCATGATTGCATCTGACTTTACATCACAGAGGTGTTAGAGACATATTTTTAAGGGGACATATTGTGCATTCTTTCCACAAGTCCCAGATATCGCAACATGTTTTTTTGTGACATGTTTTCGTCAAGGATCAGCAATTACCGTTAGACTTCACACATCTTATTTCTTGTCTTGGTGAAGTTAGCCTATTTTGAGGAGGCGGTCCTGTCTCCTTCAATTTTCCCCGCTTGGCCCGCAGTGGGGAACTCTGACTCGGAGCGGCGTTTGATTGCGCTTTTTGGATTCAGAGGTCTGAAAAGTCCAGTTTTCTCAAACGCGCCATTCACCTCCCATCACCTCGCGTCCTGCCCAGCTGTCACGAGCGCTTCATCCTCGGGTCACAACGCTTCATTCACGCCTCGCCTGCTCCCATTCCCATCTAAGCTTCTCTGACGAGTGTCGGCATGCCGGGAAGCTCTAGTCGTGCACTTCAACCCGGTGGTGAGGCGAAGGATGGTGGGATGAACGGTGCCTTTAAACACCCCTTGATCCCCCCCCTAACCAAATAGCAGCTGCTGTATTTCACCTGGAGGAGACGCGTAATCCCAAAATAATCTCCCTACTCGTCATTTTTTACACGCCACATGCATTCCTGCGTAGTAAGCATGGCGATTTTTCTAACGTGCTCATTGAGAAAGCGAATTCCGAGACCTAATAAGGCGTGAGTGGCGGATGGCGCATCTTATAATGGAAGCCGAGATGCAGGTGTCCTCCGCTCTTTACGCTCCGATGCTGCGTGCAGCTGCTAACCACTTCCTGTTTTTCGAACAATGAATCTTCTTTGCAGTTCGGTCATTATTTCCTGAAATGTGTGAGCGGTGTGTGGCGAGCGGCGTGTGTGCAAGCCGAGGTGTGCCGCATGCACTCTGGAGGCAATCACAGATCTTCTCTGCTGCAAGTAAGGCGTTTGCAATATTGTGCATCCGTCGCAAATGTGTCAGTTTGTAGCAGTTGTGACAAAAGTTCTCAGTCTGTACTTAAGTAGAAGTACAGATTAGAGTTTGAACCGATTAGTCGATGTTAATGCTACACATCGTTTAAATCTCGAAGTCGATTAATCGCTAATCATGCGTTTTTTTCCATTATGTCTTCCAATCAGCCAATTTACAGTTTATCGGTTTATTTTTGAAAGGGGACAATGCAATTTCATAAAACACATGAAGTACACGTGGTTAAAAAAGCCAGAATTAGCCAGAAGGCTAGTTTTCATCTGTAGTCCCCTGGCCATGATGTAAAAAAGCAGCAAAATACATCTACAAGACAATATAATACAGGATACATAATCAAACTATACTATTAAGAGAGAATAAAACCATAATTTTTTGGATCATAACAAAAAGACAACATAACATACTTGTCTTTTAGTGTTGGCAGCTATAGGTGTTAACTAGCCACATTTTCAGTTTTTTTGTGAAGGCCTTGTATGTTGTAAGCAGTTGAACCTCCTCAGGTACTGAGTGCCACTCACCGGCGCTCCTCACTGACCAGGCTGACTTACTGAAAGTGCTCCTGCGCGGAGGAATGAGACAGTCCCCTCTGACAGAGCCTCGAGTGACACGCTCAGAGCTGTTTCTTTGGCTGATGAACTCAGCCAGAGGAGCTGGGGCCAAATCATGCAGTAGTTTATAAATCAAATTTAAATCTGCAAATATGTGAAGACTGTCCCAGTTTAAAAGACTGTATTTTTTTTTTAAATTGCACAGTGATGATAGTGCCTTGGTTTTTTATCCATCACTTTAATTACTTGTTTGTACAAAACTTCCAATGGTTTTTTTTTTGCATTCTGACCAGCCTGGGACCAACTGGTTATGCAATAGTTAAAGTGACTAAGAATCATTGAATGCAGGTAAATTTTTGCAGCTTCAGTTGACATTTCATTCCGAATTGCACGAAAATTTGCGAGGTTTAATTTGATATTTTTACACAATTTGTCAATATGGGCTTTAAAGGAAAGCTGTGAATCTATTATTAACCCAAGATATTTGTATTGGCTGACAATTTGCATTTTTTTGTCGAGGTCAGGTGATACTCTATTTGTTTTAGTGAAATACATGCCTACAGTTTTAGAAACGTTTAGCTGTAGACAGCACTCCTGCAACCAAGTTGTGACACAGGACATTGTATTAGTGAGTTTAGCAGCAACAGTATCTTTGGAGCGACCATGAACAAAGAAAACTGTGTCGTCTGCATACATTACGCACTCTGCTTCAGAGCAAACAGTGGGCAAATCGTTGCTATAAAGACTAAATAAAAGGGGGCCCAATATTGATCCCTGAGGGACTCCAGAGGTTAGCCTAAGAGACTCTGATCTGCAGTTGTTAACTGATACAGATTGTGTTCGGTCATGCAGATATGATTCAATCCAGCTCACAGCTTTGCGAGAGAAGTTACATTTTGAGAGCTTGGTAAGAAGAACAGAGTGATTTACTGTATCGAACGTTTTCCTGAGGTCCAAGAACACCGCCCCTACAACTCCACCCTTGTCGAGAGAAGATTTTATTTTCTCAATGAAGAGCCATGTAGCCATTTCAGTGGAATGCTTGGATCTGAAACCAAACTGCATGGCGTGGAGAGAGGGGGAGCTGCTGATTAAATAATGGACAATCTGCTCTGACACCCATTTTTCTGCAACTTTGGAAATGGCCGGAAGAATGCTTATAGGTCAGTAGTTATTCAGAGAAGTTGAGTCACCGGATTTAAAGACAGGGGTAACAATAGCAGATTTTCCGGCCTTTGGAAAGTGACCAGATGAAATTGAAAGATTAATGATTGAGGCAATAGGAGGAGCAAGAGTTGAACCTAAATCTTTGAGCATGCTCGTGTCCATTCCAAAAACAAGCTCCATTTTGGTAAACAAAGTGTTGCGTACAATAATGCGCGGGCAACAACTGTGTGATAATGGGAACTTTATACTAGGGGTGGGACTTGATTAAAAACTAATTAATTAGAGGCTTTAAAAGTGAATTAATCTCAATTAATTGCAATGAAATCGTAGCAATATTTGTCCTAAAAAGCCAAAAAAAAAAAATTATTTTCCTATTAAATTGTTTTTAGAGAACTGCTGTATTTAGTAATTGACACAGACAGGAATATTTTTAACTCTGGAAAAATGCATTTTATTGGCATTTTAATACAAAACAGTAGATCATATCCCCGGCCAAATTTAAACAGATCTAAAGTTACATTTCCATTTTTTTATCTTTATGCAATATTTTTTAATGACGCAAATGTTTTTATTTTATTTGCATATTTCTCAATTCGTGCCCAAATCAATTAGATGAATTGATTCTCAGCCGAGAGTTCTTCAGCATATCAAGTCAGCAATAAACGGTTACAAAGCGGCTGAGGATCGAGTTACGTCACAAAGGCACACGCGCAAGTGATTCCACTGGAAATAAATCTCCTTCGACGTCTGTTTGCGTGACCGCATCCACCAACTTTCCCGCTCCAAACCCTGTCGTTTACCTGCCACAGGATGACACTCCGGCAGGAATGGAAGACATTTGGCGAAGCCCCCTCAAAACCCCGATGCTGAAATAGCCTCATCATCAGAGAGGGGCTGTAATGGAGATGGATGGCGGGGTGGGGCCTGGTGGGAGAATCCCACTAATTATGGGGGGGAATTGTTCTCGTCCAGGGACGCTTTTTCCGATTTGGATTTGTGATTATATGTTTAGTCAAAGGTGGTGCACGCATGGGGAAGGGGACTGGTAACGTTTGAGTGAAAATATACATCCGCGGGCAAAAATATTGTGACGAAAAAAATAACATGCCTAGACCCCAACGTTCTAAATACAATAGTATTTTCATCGAAGGAGGGCAGCCATCTTTGTGGGGTGATGCGGTAGGAGGTCAACCCCAACAATCGATGATATTTGCTAAATATAGCATTTTTATCCTACTGTGTCGGCCATCTTTGTATGGTCTTTGGTATGACGTTTAACACTCTTAACCTAACTGCTTTGAAATTGGGACAAAATATGTAAAAAAAAACAAACAAAAAAAAAAAAAAGTGGCATTTTCATGACAGAATGTCGGCGATCTTTGTGGTATGTGTTGTGGCAGCTCTCGGAAAGACTTTCAAGATTTTGCCAGGATGTTAGTGTTGCCATCCAGAAGGTAGTTTTGATGGGGTTTTAACTTGAAATAATAATAATGTGTTGAGCTAATGTATTTTATTGGCATAAGAATTAGAATCTGTATTAAGTCTTGGATGTCAGTGATATATTTATGACGTATTTGGTATGATTAAAATATATATAATGGAATGAAACGTTCACAAGCCACTTTCAAATTCTATTTTATTTACAAAATATTAAGAATAATAATAAACATTGAAAAATGTTTTACATTGTGTATAATAGAAATTTTACATATTTTATCAGACAAAATTTGTAATATCATTTACGAGACCTACATCTTTAAATTTTATGTAAAAAAAAAAATTTGCAGTATTATATTTGGTGCATATTTTTTTAAATTTTTTTAACACATTTTTACTTATAGTCAGGCATTTTTACTTATTGTTACTTTCTTATTTACGAGACGATTGAGTCATGCAATAATTATGATCCACAAATAATTCCTATTTATTTATACATACACACTACCGTATAATTTGTGTGTGTATATATATATATATATTTTTTTTTTAATCCTTTTTTAAACCGAACTCTTTCAAGCAACCCTTCAAGGACCTTGTTTTGTTGTTCCCACAAGCCTTTAATTATCCAAAATCAATTAAGATTCCAGGGAAAACAATTGTGCCCTGATAGATGAATCCACTGATTAACAGGCTCTGTTGTCAAATGCTGTAATGGTGGCTTTTTTATTTTTGATTTTCCCCCCTCATGCCAGCAGAGACTTTATGATTTAATCAGCTGATATCATTCCTCGGTGATGCCTTTGTGTCCGCGCCGCGTTGCGTTGCATGTCGTGCTTTTCTTGGAATGTGCGCTTTGATTGTTCTCTTTCCTGTGAGGCCCTCTCGTTTCTTTTGTCTGCCGCTAATCAGGGAGCTCCGACACAGCGTCACCGTTATATTTTGGGCTGTGAAGACAAACAATAAAAAAAAAAGAATAATAATAAAAAAGTGAGCAGTGTGAGGCGTCTGACCACCTCTGTAATAACACAAAGAAAACTCCTCTGCGGGGTCTTTTTCTGCTTTTAACCGCGGTATGATTGACGACTGGATGCATGGTGGCCTGACTCGACTGCACGGGTGGCTTCTCACGCCTCCACAAAACGTGCGAGGAGGAAGTTGAGGGAATTCATATGCAGAGGTGGCAAAAGTACACCAACTCTGAACTTACTGAAAGTAAAAGTATAGGTTCTTGTGCTATAAAAGACTGGGAAAACTAGAGGGGCTGATTCATCTCCTTGTAACAAGTCTATATCAAATTATGAACTGGAAAGCTTTTCAAAATGTATTATTACGCCTGTCTGATGTTAATAAATGGATGATTGAACCTTAATCACTGTTTGAGAGAGAGGGGAAAATATTTTTGCAGGTAACTGTATGCAGGTGCACATCTTGCAACTGTGACCTCTGTGTGACTTCTGTTCATGCTTACTGTGCATGATCATTCTTACGGGTTTTTTTTTTTTTTTTTTTTTTTTTTTTTTTTTAACTCTTTCACTGTTTCGAGAGTCCCCCAGGTGCATGTTTCTTCGGGAAGCTGTGCAAATGTGGTAGGAACGCAGACAGTTCTTCGGACTGTTTCAAACTCCCCTGTGAAAAGTCTTCCATAAATCAAACATCATACAGTACATGACTTGTACTCTTATTGTTTCGAAACTCCCCCATGAACCTTTAAAGACCAACAGGTGTGTGTTCTTGCAGGAACGCGGACAGTTTCAAGCTCACTCATAAACCTTGGTAACCAATGTCACATAAAAAAATATACACATTTATGGCATTCACAGTTTGAAGATTGGCACCTATTCCCACAATTTTCCCTGATTTGACACAGTTTGACTCAGGACTTGTTGCTTCAGTGTAGCACCACTACAAAAGAATGACATGTTTAACCATTTTAATTTTCATGTATTTTGAGTCCTTTTAGGGAAAGACATCCAAGTTCAGGGTGAAATAATGACATTTAGGATTTGTTTTCATTGCTGTCAAATGTTAAAGTGGAACATATTTCACCCCGATAGTATGTAAGGGTTCATTCAGCACAGTGTCCAAAAGTGTAGTTTCACAACAACAATGAAAGCAGATGTGCTTACTAATGCTTCTTCTCTTAAGTGTGAGAACATTGTGCAGTCCGAAGGCCTCTTTTATACTGCCTCCTAAAATAAGCCCCCGCTCCCATTGGCTGAGAACTTGCCGAATCAGATCAGGCCAATTAGAGAGTAACACTTCCTGAACCGCCAAAGATGTTTCCTGCTGATAGTAAGCGTACAGCAGAGGACATGAAGGACGGAGAAGGGAGGCAGGGGGGCACGGGGGTGCTGTTTCCGCAACCTTTGGGACCTTCGTGTCGGAAAAAAATGATGGTTGGCGTCCGGCCGAAGTGTGTGTTTGGACTGTGTGTGTGTGTGTGTGTGTGTGTGTGTCTGTCTGACCCGCACAGGTTTTGGTCAAAGGAGCTGTCTACATACACACACACACACACACACGTTTCACACTTTGGCATCAGCATGTTCCCCTGAGAATTCATAACAATTTTGTTTAAAAAAAAAAACAGCATGATTTTTGCATCGAAACAAGGAAGTTGTGTTATCAACTATTGTTTTGATTACGATGCCAGATTACATGAAAAGTTACAGGTAGGTCATTTCTCACCTTAGTTTCCTGGCTTAATAACAATACGTGTGATTGTTAATGTCAAAAAAAAAATGTCGATGATGATGTACAAATCCAAATCAGTTTGGTTTTGTTGGCTTTGGCGGAGGTTTGCACTCCACTGAGTGTCATTCTAGTTAGTGTGAGAATATTAACATTCCCAAATCGCTAACATCTGCTTGTAAATTGGGGCACAAGGCAACTGTTTTGATAGCATTTTGTAGTGTTTTTGTCTCAGCGTGTCGGCCATCTTTGTGGAGTATGTTGTGGCAGGAGGAACGAGTTCCAACCTAAATAATCTCAACCCTAGTTGCGCTGAAATTAACATTTGTCTAGCGAAATGTAGTATTTTCATTATAGCGTGTCAGCCATCTTTGTGGAATGTTTTGAGGTAGGACTCACCAGCAACAGTTTTACCCAAAGTGTTTTGAAATTGTGATCAAATATACTGGAATAAATTTTTTTTAATGGCAATATAAATATAGCATTTTCATCACAGCATGTCGGCCATATTTGTGGAATATGTTGTGGAAGACTTGACACCAAAAGTCTTACCGAAACTGCTTTGAAATTTGACAAGTTTTGGCAAAATATAGAAATTACATCATAGCATTTTAACATGTTTTTTTTTTTTTTTGTGGCAAAACAGAATTTCCCTCGAAGCACTTCGGCCATCTTTGTGGCGTGGTTACGGCAGGGCTCAACCCTAACAATTTTAGCCTGTTTTTAAATTGTGACAAAATATAGCATTTTCATCGTAGCGTGTCAGCTCTCAATTCTAACAATGTTGCCCAAACCACTTTACAAACATATCCTTTTTTTCTATAACAAAAATAGCATTTTCATCATCATATATGTCGGCCATTTTTGTGGACTGCGTTACGGTAGCACTTACAATGTTTTTGGGTTGTTCGGCCTACACTAAGCGCAGTAAATTTCATGGATAAAAACAATGCATCCCACATCTTTGCCAACTTTCCAGCGTGTCTGCCATATTTGTGGAGTGTGTTGCGGCGGACCGTGTTCTTGTAGCATTACCAGCTAAATTCTAGCCAGAACCCATCGACCTGAGCTGTTTAGTGACAACGTGACAACTTGGCTAGAATCAGCCACCCTGTCTGAATTTACACTTCTGAGGTTTAACTCACGGTATTACAAAACTTCACCTATGTGTGTGTGTGTGCGTGTGTGTGTGCGCCTCTCTAGCGAGGTTTTCTGGAAGCGAGGGGCCCGACACTTGCGGCCGCAGGTTGCAGGAATGTCTACCGTCTGGACGGGAAAACGCAATCAGCTGAGATCAGCGAATTAGAGGCCGCTTACTCTTTCTCCCGCACACACACACACACACGCTTACCGACACACACACTTCAATGCTTTCAGCTGAGGAAAAATGACACCTTTTCTCTCAGCTATTTCCTCTGTTTTTACATACTCGGGTCTGAGGCTCAAGAGGCTCGCTTATGTTTGTATGTGACAAAAAAACACAGAGGGCTTTATGGACCGGGCAGAAGGTGAATGGTGCAATTCATCACACGACTTTTGGGTCTAGGCGGAAAGAGAGACGGTCACTATCGGCGCTCGACAAACGGTGCCGTGGACAGTGAACTTTCACCCCTGTGTGACATGATGACCAGCATTCCGGGAGGTTATTTTTTTTGGAGGGGGGGGGGGGGGGGGGGGGCTGGAAGAGCACAGTAACAGAATAATGTCATCAATACAGCACTCTAAAACAATACATCTACAGTATAGATTAGACCTAAAATGGTCAAAAGTGGGTTAGGTGTAAAGTAATTTAAAAAAAAATAATAATAATTCTACGTTGCCATCTTTACTGGCACTAAGCTCACGTGACTTTCAATGAAGATTAATTTTTACAACTAGTGTAAAAAAGCAAAGATTAATCCCCCTGCTTTTCATGAAGAGTGTTTTACAACCATTTAAAGGGAATGAGAGGAGATCCTTTAATTGGCAGCGAATGGAGTGGTCTGTAAACATAACCCCAGTGGCGCAGCCCGCCCACTGTCGGATCTGCCGGCCTACAAAATTACCAACATCGGTCTAACCCGAAATAGGGCTTGTAGACTAACCAATGATAGCAGTAAGGACTAGGTGATAGAATCGACCAATCCGTGGTACTTGTATATAATGAATAACCAGAATAACCAATGCTTGTATGAAGACTAGGTGACAGACAATCAATCAGTGGTCCCGCCCGACAATGCCAATGACCAGAAGACCAATGAGTGTGAGGTCTCAGGTATGGAGTTCTACATTTATGTCCTGCATAATAAGGCGGGACCTAAAGAGTAAACACATCAAATATTGAACAATCCTTGACGTATACTGTAGCTTCCATTGCCAGCTTGTCTTGCAGAGAATGGGATATGTTTTCCTGATTTTTCTTTTTTCTTCTTCTTTTGGTCTTCTCCAGGGTCACGTAAACACCAGCGCCAGGCCTGAATGGGATCAAAGTGGTCATTAAAGAAGCCCACAACCCTGAGAAACGGCAACGCAAATAGCGCATGGTGGCAGGCGAAAAACACTAAATTTGGAACAAGGAGGCGCATTCATTTGCCAGGTACGGGCGTCTTAGGCAATTGCCATTGAGCAACGGCAGCGCTTTTTTTAAAGTGACAGTAACAGGCTGCGAGGCTGAAAACAGGGCGCAAGTTGTTCTCCGGAGGAAGCCCGTAAGCTCCTCAGATGCTACGTTGGACGCGTGAGTGATGCTTGTGAACTTTGCATGAACCTGACAGATGAAATAAGTCACAGAAGCCTCATAGTACACATTCAGGCCTGTTCGTAAAACTCCGCCTTATCACCAAATGAATCATAGTCCCTTAAATATTGGTGTCGTCCAAAAAGAGCTGCGTGACAACAAAGCACGCCCCGAATGTACTCCACAGCTTTTTAAAAAAAAAAAAAAAAAAAAAGCAAAACAAATGGAATAGTACAGCTCAACAACAACTCTTACAAACAGAGCCTCCAGTTAAAATAAGAATCAGAATCATCTTTATTTGCCAAGTATGTCCAAAAAACACACAAGGAATTTTTCTCCGGTAATTGGAGCCGCTCTAGTACGACAACAGACAACACACTTTTGAGACACAAAGACATTGACAAAAAACAAAACAGTCACTGAGCAATAAAGGGTTGCTAGTTATCTGGTAATGCCGGTACATTTAAAAAAAAAAAATCTATATATTTTTTTTTTTTTTGACAATTGTGCAAAAAGATGCAGAGTCCTCCAGCACTTAGAGCAGTTCGAATGACTAATATTACAATAGTCCGGTGCAATGACCATTGTGCAAAGGGCGCAGAGACTTCAAGCGAGTAGTGCGATAATCTGGGACAATGTTGATTGTGCAAATGTTGCAGATACTCCTCAGTCAGTGTGCAAATGGGGCAGATGCTACTCTGGCATGAGTGGCCAGTATTGGTCAACAACAGATATGCAAATAGTGCAGCGTGGCGAGACGACTACAGTGAGTGCGCGAGTAATATATAATTGGCCCGACAGAAATGTGACAACAAACTCAAGACAAAAAGACGAAAAATTGCCAGCATGTTGTAATGGAATTGTTGGTTAGGTGTTTAAGAAGTTGATTGCAAGAGGGAAGAAGCTGTTGGAATGCCTGCTAGTTCTAGTTTGCATTGATCGGTAGCGCCTACCTGAGGGAAGGAGCTGGAAGAGCCGGCCGGTGACCGGTGGAGGGACCGAGAGGATTTTGCACACTCTTGTCTTAGTTCTGGCAGCGTGCAATAACACGCTTGTATGGAAAATATGTCCCTTGACATCGTCCCTACGAGCAATCGAGGTGTCATAGTTTCTGCTCATTTCCCAGCTTCCTCCAGCTGTTGTGGAACAGTGCACCGACACACAGCAAGAGGCTGAATGCGAACGATTCAGCAGCTCGCCGCCAATTGAAATCAACGCACGGTATGGTTGTGGATGACCGTATTTGGATTTACAAGTAAGGCCTTTGACACAACAGCCATTCAACCTAGTGGCCTTAAGTTTGGGCCAGCGTTTTGGTCACGAGTACATACAGAAATGTTTGGCATTTTGATGAACCAATTTTGGTGTGAAAACTACAGTTACTACGCAACTACCCAAGCCTTGGTGTTGTCTGTAATGATTAACATGTAGATTTAACCAATGCTTGCTTGGTTCTTTATTGCTCAGTGACTGTTTTTTGTCAATGTCTTTATGTCTCCAAAGTCTGTTGTCGTACTAGAGCGGCTCCAACTTGTATGAAGACTGGATAATTGCACCAACCAAGCAGTTGGTGATGGCAGGTAGACTGGCACGATGACTGAGATGCCAGTTAACGATGGTATAAGGAGTATAAGGTCCGAATAAGAGAACCTAACCTGACTGATGTTTAGCGTAACCAATGTCTGTATGAAGACAGGAGATGGAACCGACCAATCAGTGGTGTTATATGTAATGACTGACAAGTAGAGCTGTAAAAAAAAAAAAAAAAAAAAAAGACTAAGTTGACGACAAAAATTGGTCGATGCAAAAATTTCTGCCTCGTGGCAAAAAAAAATATTAATAAATGCATATCTGCACCGCCCGAAAACATTTGGCTACTGTCCATGTTTATCACACGGACATTTGTTGCGTACTGTTGGGCCCGCGAAAAACATTGTCAAAAAGGACAGAGCAGCGTCTGCGGGTGATGCTTAAGACACTATTACATGTCTAATGTACATATAACATGATGTATGAATGAGCTAAATGATAGTTAGTTGTTGTTTTTTTTTTTTTTACCTAAAATGGCAATGGCCAGCACACTAATGCTAATCACGAATGCTAACCGTTTAGCAAAGGCTAATTTTGTTGTCTCAAATTTATACCATACACTCAGAACTAACATATGCAGTTCAAGGATAGAATTCCAGCCCTCATAAATGAGAATAAAAAGGCATGTTAGTTGTTAAAAATACAAAATAAAAACATATTTTTTCAAACCTTTTTTTTATGACTAGAGTATTCGACAAAATATTTATAGGATAATCGATTCTAAAAAGATTCGATAGTGACAGCCCTACTGAGAAGTAGACTGGCATGTGCCAGTGAGTGATGCCAGTCAGCAAAGGCAGGGAGCGTCTACATTCAAATCCTGTGGAAAAAAAAAAGAGGGCGCCGAAAGTGAAACGCGTGTGACTCTGCAACGAAACGTTACACACCAACTGAGGTAAATGAAATGTCAACTGATTTTGGAATGTCTTTTTTTTATGGTCCCAATAAAAATAGGACAATGTTTGGTGACTTGAATTTCCCTCGGCTTAAAACAACAAGTGGTCAGCATTGGGTCAAATGGCAGAGTTGACGCCGAGGGGACAAAAGCTGTTTTTCCCCGTTGTTGTGACCACAAATCAAAGAGAGACAAGCAACAAAACAATCTGCACTCATCTGTCAACTCGCATCTTTCTATTTGGGTCTTTGTGATTATGGCTCTCTTCGGCGCGGCCCTGTAATTACGGGCCCGCTCCCCTGCGTCCTGAGGCCGGCTTCACGTTACGAGTGCGGTTATCGACATGTGCGCCACGGAGAGCGGAGGCGACGTTGGAGAGGACATGATAACCTCCGCTATGCTCCGCCTCCCCACCGAGGCAAATATTGAAAAGTTACACTGCATTTGCTGTAAGCTTCGCATCCTGCCTGAGGGATTGCACCACACACAGTACGTCAATCAGTACTGTAAAGTTAAGCAAGCTGTTGCTTGGGGTCCGAAAAATAATTGACAATAAATTATGTCTTATCTCTGATAAGATTGTGATGTATAATTCAAGTTGTCAAGTACTTTTTTTTTTTTTTTTTGTCAATACTCTATACAAGGACATACAAAGGAATGAAAATGCTGTTTCTATCTCTCGTAACAACTAACAGTAATAAAATAGGTGTATTTTTGTTTTCTGTTCAAGGTTTTTATTAAGACTAGGTGATGGAACCAAGCCGTCGTGCTGTCTAGGTCAAACCAATGTCGCGACGTCTCCTGGAATCTCACCAAAATATCAGAACGATCGCTGCAATATTTTCGATTTTACGGACGTTAAAGCATTTTCCTCTCCAAACTGCGATCGATCATCACCAAAACGTATGCAGGCATCTCTACTTATGCCCAATCCAACCTTGAAAATATAGTAATAATAAATATAGAATGAGCGCACCAATACTTTTGGATTTTATAGACGCTTAAGTATTTTCCTCATTGAGGGACTGTCCCCGTGTCAATCATAACAGGCAGCACCAGTGATTGGATGGTTCTATCACCAAGTCGTAATGCTAACACCGGTTCGTCTTTTGGCCAGTTGTTTCACCTATTCTTCATGGACTTCTTCGTTTACTCGTCAGTCATTCCGGGCTGCGCCACTAATAAAATGCTTCCATTAGTTTTCGTGCAAGCATCGGTTAGTCTACATGTCAGTCATCCCTCTGCAAGAGAGGATCCCAGGGACCAGTCTTCGGATCCTGCGTGACGGCACTGAGAAGACGGCCTGTGAAGTTAGCAGGGGAAAAAAAGGCCAGCAAAGGTGCAACCCAGGCAACTTTTAGGCCTCTGCGCTCTCAGGTTCCCATGTGCTCTCCATTAGGACTCCTCTTTATCACCCTCATCAATCCATAAGTCGAGCACTACAGCTTTTTGGCAATGCGCACCCGATATTTTATTTCCAGCTTGGCCTCGATGCCGAGCAGCTGTGTTGTGTTTTTTTTCTTCCCCTGGTGCGCCCCAACTGTAACCTGCCTCAAAGCTCGACGAGATCCTTGTTCTTGGGTTTCACATTTTCTCAAGGAGGAAACATCTGCGGCTTACAACGTGCCGCCGTGGATGAGAATGCTGACATTTTAAAAAGGAAAAGTGGTTTTCAGACTTCTTTTTCACCGTTTTTGTCAGGTGTTCAGCAGGAATTGCCACATTCCAAACAAACGGATTAGAGTGCCACAAAAAGTCAACCAACCGGCACCGCCGATTCCTGTAGACTGCAGACGCTGCACCAATCCGTCTCCCCAGCTCCCGCTCCATTCTTCCCTCACTTGCGAAGACCCCAAGATACTTGAACCCATCCACTTAGGGTAAGATTTCATCCCCAAACTGAAGATTGCGCACCACCCGTTTCCAACTGAGGACCATGGCCTCAGATTTGGAGCTGCTAATTCTCAGCCCAACCACTTCACACACGGCCGCGAACCGCTCCGGCGAGAGTTGAAGCTTACGACTTAGAACCGCATCATCTGCAAAAAGCCAAGATGCAACACTGAGGCCACCAAACCGGACCCCCTAAACACCAATTCTGTCTATAGATCTTATGAAGGGAATCAGTGACACCTGGCAGCCTTGGGGGGAGTCCAACTCTCACGGGAAACGAATCCAACTGACTTCCGGCAATGCAGACCAAACTCTTACAACGGTAGTAAGTACCGCGACCAAACAACCCCTACAGGACTCCCTGAGGGACACTGTCAAACGCCTTCTCCAAGTCCATAAATCTAGAAAAGCTCTATATAAATATTATCAAGTGGTGTGGCGTTGCACCAAAACAGACAAATGCCACAGGCCGTGCCAGTTGTTAATTTTGTAATATGCCGGGGGCCGCTAAAAAACTGACGGCGGGCCGCAGGCCGTAGTTGGGCACCCCTGATCTATTAGCTCGGTTAGGTTGGACAACCTCACGGGCCGCCACGTGAAAGCACCGCATCCTGTTTAAAAGAGGAAGTGAGGTTGTGTGGAGAAGCCTCTCTCTCAACTGTGTGCGGTCGCTTTGGCAAACCTTCGAAACAAAAGCTGCACTCGCACGTAACACAATGTGAGCTTTGACGCTCGCCTAGCAAC
Source organism: Phyllopteryx taeniolatus (assembly GCF_024500385.1). NCBI lineage: Eukaryota > Metazoa > Chordata > Actinopteri > Syngnathiformes > Syngnathidae > Phyllopteryx > Phyllopteryx taeniolatus. The sequence goes on along the minus strand of NC_084515.1, from coordinate 12,903,808 downwards.
ACAAATGCACGGACGAGAGCCGAGCGTCGGTGGCGGATGTGGACGCCGCAATATCACCTGAAGACAACTGCCGTGTTGACGTAGTGACTCACTGCTGCTTTTCTTTGCTGTTTGCACAAGAATTGAAGAGCATGCGAACGGCCGAACCGGCAAGATCCTGCTACGCTCAACTCACGTTCCCACAAACTTACAATACAACACGTGCACAAAGTGTTTCTTGTGTGGAGCCACATCCTAAAATCATTGGAATTCATTCACGACAAGCAAAAACGGACTTGTTTTGCAAACTCACTATAAAAGGCCATACAAAAATGAATGAAAAAATTTTAACTACGACAAATATTTCAAATTTTTTATTTTGTACTTTTGTATTTTTTTTCTGCTGTTTTATAAAATATACAGAATATGTGAAAGTAAAACATTCATATAAAATCCTATTGTAAAGATTTTTATTTTTAATGTATATTTTATTGAATTGCATTTTGATTTATAAAACATTTAACACCAAAGTATAAAATGTTTTTATATAATTAATATATATATATATATGTTTAAACATATATATGCTATTGAATACAGATGAGTAATTCAACATGCAAAATGAATGTGTATTAAATACAAAATATTTATATTTACTAATTATGTAATCATAATGACATCATATTTATGTATATTAAGATGTTTTATATTGAATACAGAGCAGTGGTTCAGCATGCTGAATGATTGTGTCTATTTGTGTTGAACATTAAAACATTTATATCAGCTAAATATCGAATCATAATTGTCATCTTTAGTCATATTTAAATGTATGTAATACAGTGCGGTGGTTCAACTGCAAAATGAATCTGTATGCATATTAAGTGCATGTATCTGTAGTACAACAAATATTCAAAAAGTAATATTTACTTGACTCCATATCAAACTATATTTAATCATAAAATATATAATACTCATGGCTATTTAAATATTTTATATTGAATACAGAGCAGTGTTTGCAAAATGAATGTGAATAAAAAAGACTTGCTGTATTGAATGTTAAATATTTGTAAAATAAATACAGTAAAAACATATTTGTATTTAATTTGAGTTTTAATAGAGCGCAGTGTTCGAATGGCATATACCCTCTGATCATCCTTTTCGTATCCTTGTTTGACATTGAGTCAGCCGAGTTGGCTTGGCCGGACACTTTTCCCGTTGTCCCATGGGGCACTTATGATTGAGTCCTATGAACTCTGTGTAGCAACAAGTAGCAAACGTGAGAGCAGGGTCGCTAATATTTCATTCTCACTGTGCATTTTTATGCACCGACTGCACTTTAACGTTGTGCTTTAAGAGACACATTAGGAACCTGCCGCTGTCCGGACTTGCGCGGCGAGTGCCCGTCCACGTGTTCCGCATGCCTGTGTGCCAGCCAGCGCCGGTGACTCACAGCAGAGAATGTTTGCCCAAGAAGCCGTGAGTCACCACCGCACACTCGCAAGATCTTTTTCTATGCCTCGACAACGACGGCTGACTTTTTGTTTTTAGGCGTTTTGGACGATGGAATGCTTGGCGTGCTCACCTGCACGTCGACGACGGGTGGTTTTTGGCTCGCGAATGTTTTTTCTGGAGAACTTCTGTTGGGTTTTGTGCCTAGCAAGCTAGCCCCGACAGATCCAGTTTTCCATTCGGTTGCCAGAAGATTAAGCTCCCACAAGAATTTTGTAGCATTTTCTACAAATGAATGCACTGCATTTAGTAGAAAACGATACTTTGTGTTGAAGTTGCTTCAAGAATCTATTGATTAATAAGTGAACAAATGGGGAAAAAAAAAATAATAATTCCTCTACAAAAAGTTTAATATAGTAGAAGACACATTTCTGGGGTTGCTTGGAAAAGAGGATTTCGTAGAATCTTATACAATTAACTGTACAATGAACTGCTCTATAATTAGTAGAAACCAGACCAAATCCCTAAAAATAAGGGTTTTAAGCTGTGGTTTTGGTTTCAAACAAGGGCTATGGTTTCAAATTAGGGATCCAAGTCAGGGTTATGGTTTCCAACTGGGGTTGGAGTATCAAACCAGGCTGAGGGTTTCAAGTTAGGTTTTGAAGCTACGGTTAGGGTTTCAAAAAAGGGTTAGGGTTTCAAATTAGGACTTAAAGCCAAGGTTAGGTTTTGTAGCTAGGGATAGGCTTTCCAACTATCGTTTAAAACTGTTATGGTTTAAATTAGCATATCAAGCCCGAGTAAGGGTTTCACGTTGCGCTTTCAAGCCTGGATTAGGGTTTCAAATAGGGGGTTCAATTTAAGGTAAGGGTTTCATACTGGAATTTGGGTTAGGCTTTACAACAGTGGTTATAAGACAGGGTCAGAGTTTAAAACTAAGGTTAGGGTTTTAAATTAGAGCTTCAAGCCCGGGTTATGGTTTCACATTAGGGTTTCAAGCCTTGATTGGAGTTTCCAATTGGGCTTCAAACTAAGGCTAGGGTTCCAAATTGGGGTTTGTTTGGGTTACAATTTTAAGTCTGTGATATGGTTTCAAACTGGTTTCTCAAATTTTGGGCTTCGAGGCTGGGTTAAGTTTTCAAGTGCCGAAGTCACATTGCACATGACGTGCACACACACACACAAGCACACACACACACAGTGGTACATGAACGTGAGAGTCCGAGCCATATCCTGGTCCTAGGACAAAGGTGGCGACACAGTGCAGCTGATACAGAAAATCTCTTATCGTTGTCCTCATATACACGTCTTCTCTCAACTGCACTTAAACAGCAAACAGAAGAAAAAGAAAAGGACAAAAAAAAACGTCCATAAAACAACACGAGTGACTGATAGCTACGCCTGGTCTGTAATTAGCGGCTTTCATGAGAAAAAACGCTCGCCGCGAGGAGGTTACGCCGGGACACGGGGGAGCACCCCGGTGTCCTCACCCCGGGTTCACACTGAAGCCACTGGTGACTTGGTTAACATGAATCATTTAATTGCGGGTAACGTGACTAATGGTGACGAGGAGCTCTGCGCTCCGGTTTTGTTTACAGCACGTGCGTTTCGCCAATCAGATGACGGGTTTACTGTTGAAACTTTGCTCTGCCATTCACAATCACATCAATAAAAGTGGTCTGTTTTATTCATGTTTTGGTTTTGCGCTTCAAACGGCAGGAAGAGGTATGTATGAGGGGCCGTCAGGGACATAATTCGGGATTACCTCTCACAGACATATTGAAAAGCTCTAACACACATTACTAAAATGTCTTTTTCAGTACTGTGTCTGAGAAGTTTTCAGTCATGTGTGAGTGTTGCAGTTGTGTGAATGAGCAAAAAAATGTTTAGTAGTGCACGTGAGAGTATTTCAGTCAGTTGTATGAGAGCGTTCAGGAGTGACAATGAGAGTTTCATTTGTGTGTAAGAGCGTTTCAACTGTGTACATGAGGCGGGGAAACAGGTGTGTGTGTGTGTGTGTGTGCGTGTGAGCCATTCAGTGGAGCGTGAGAGCATTTCACTATGTGTGAGAGCGTTTCAGTAATGCGTATGGAAGTGATTCAGTGGTGTGTACAAATGTGTTTCAGTAGTTAGTTTGAGAGCGTTCAGTAGTGTTTGTAAGAGCGTTTCAGTAGTGTATAAGTGAAAACAAAATTCAGCTGTTTGTGTGAGAGCATTTTTCTTTTGAGTGAGTGGAAAACAATCAGAGTGAAAGCGTTTCAAAAAATGTATGAGAGCCTTTTCAGTAGTGTGCATACGAGAGCCTTTGAGTAGGGTGTGAGAGCATTTCAGTTGTGAGAGCATTTCAGATGTGAGAGTGTTTCAGTCGTGTGCGAGTGTTTCAGTAGTGAACGTGAGAGCTTTCAGTAGTGTATAAGTGAAAAGAAACTGAGACTGTGAGTGTTTTGGTTTTGTGTGAGTGAAAAAACTTTATGTAGTGTTTTAAGATTTGAATAGTGTTTGTAAGAGTTTTCAGTTGTACATGTTAGCGGAAAAAAAATGTCAGTAGTGAATGTGAGAGAGAGCATTTCAGTTGTGTGTTTGAGAGCGTTTGAGTGTTGTGTATGAGAATGTTTCAGTAGTGTGTGTGAGGAGAGCGTTTCGGATGTGTGTGTCAGCAGAAAAATATTCAGTGGTGTGTGAGATTGTTTCAGTACTGTGATTTTTTTCAGTAGTGTTTATGAGAGCATTTCAGTAGAGCGTTTCAGTAGTAGTAGCTTTTCCTTTTCAAATTAATGATTCAAGCAAGGGTTAGGGTTTTGAGCAAGGGTTAAGATATCAAAGTAAGGTTTCAAGCCAGGGTTGGAGTTTCAAGATAGGCTTTCAAATTAGGATTTCAAGCCATAAGGGTTTAAATAAGTGCTTCAGTCACGGTTAGGGTTTCAAATTTGCGTTTTAAGACTGGGTGAGGGTTTTAAAACATGGGTTATCATTTCAAATTAGGGTTTCAAACAAGGATTAGAGTTTTAAACCGGCATGTATTTTCTGTAGTTAATATGGCAGACTGTAATGTTTTTATTGCAGAATATAGCATTTAAATACATTTATTAAGAACATTGTTTTGATGTGTCAATATTAAGAGCACTAAGCTTGTTGTTCCCACGTGTATGACGGTTAAGAATATGAAAGCCTTACTCGAAACGCGGCCTCTGCACTTCATAAAGGTGTTCCATCCCGTTTGCCATGGGAAATGCTTGGATCGCGTTTGACCTCATCGGATTTATTGGACGCGCCGCGATGCGTTCAAAGGCCCTCTCTCAGGATTTCCGAGGGGAATTGCAGCTCCTCGCTTTTACGTGATTTAGGGTCACGTTGGAACGCAAAGCGGCTATTTCTTTTTTTTTGGGGGGAGCCATCTTCCCACGAGTTAGCGCCAAGCCGCTGATTATATCATTTCGATTGCGCTCTGGCAAACCTTTGTGCTCAAGGACCGCGTTCCAGTGTTTAAGTGTCGATGTAGAATTATTTCATTTCAATAAAAGCATTTGTGTTTTTATTGTATTAATGTAATTTTAATTAAGACATTATTTAATGCCGGCACGGTGGACGACTGGTTAGCACATCTGCCTCACAGTTCTGGGCACCGGGGTTCACATCCCGGCCCCACCTGTGTGGAGTTTGCATGTTCTTCCCGTGCCTGCGTGGGTTTTCTCCGGGCACTCCGGTTTCCTCCCACATCCTGAGAACATGCAAATAATTGGTGAATGTATTTATTTACAATGAATACATTCACCAATTATTTGATTCATACAATTTTTTTATTTATTTGTAAAATAAATTTTATGTAATTTTATTTGTATTATTATTATTATTATTCGCAATGTAAAATAGATTGAATGTAAAATTTAATTTATTTTATCTACAATAAATAAACTAGCCAAAAAATAAATAATACATGTTAAATGCACAGTATGTGCAAATGGTTTATTTTACAAATACTCTTTTATAATTTACAAAGACTACATTAAAAAATTACTTTAAAAATTGTATACAATATATACAATTATATAAAAAAAACTAAGCTAAACGGCAACGTATAAAATTGTTTTTCTCAATATTTTATCTTTTATTTACAATAAATAAAGCAATTATTTAACGGGACAAATGAAATGAATACATCCATCTGAATTTACCAATTTTTTAGAAAAAAAATAGCTTTCTCCAGAATTTTGATGTTGTAAATACTCGGTAGGATTAGAGAATAGTAGTTGTAGAGTAGGCCGTAATGGACTGGGAAGGTAAACACACACACACACACACACACAGAATGTTGTAATAATTTTATAATCCATCTGCACACAAAGCGCACCCACTCTGTCATGCGACTGTACAAGCATGTCCACGCTTGATTTATTGCTATTAGCTGCACATTAATCAAGCGCGTAAACTCTCCGACGTGGCGTTTTGAGTCAGCTCACGTTGGACAATTCCCACTCGGGTCCTTCTGGCTTGACATTGATGTATCAGCTCCGGCTTATCAACAGAAATGGAGATAAGCGCGTAAGTGGAAGAAGAAAGAAAAAGAAAAGAAAACAAGAGCCAATTTGCTGCAAAGGCCCCAAAAGAACTCAGCAAACATTGCTGGTGACATCCTCGAACCCTGCAGTGCACGCCTCAGAGAGGGTTTTATCAGCATCCAGCGTCAACAAAAGAAAGAAAACCCACTCGGACACGTTGCATAGCTCACCTCCTTAAACTCATTCACTGCCAGCCTTCCCAGTTAACATGAATATTTGACTTCTAAAGCCGTCATTGGCAGTGAATGTGTTTTAATTAAGCTTAAAACAAAGCAAATTTTGAAAACAAATGTGAAAAAAATATCTGTAATAGGTGAATCCGAGGGTGGGAGTATGCAGGGTTCCACTGATTAATAATAATAATAATAATAATAATGCATTACACGTCCATAGCGCTTTTCAAGGCCCTCAAAGACACTTCACAATTGCTCACATTATTCAATGACTCCTCAGTCACAGTCCTAGTGGTGGTAAGCAACCTGTGGAGCCAGAGCTGCCCAGGGGCAGTCTGACGGAACCACGGCTGCCATTCTGCGCCTATGGCCCTTCCGACCACCAGCAAACATTCAACCACATTCATTCATAATACCGTATACTGCTCGTTCGTTCATAATATATCATTTTCATGGCAAAATATGTTTTCACAGTCAAGAATAGCATTTTCATTGCAAAATATAATGCTTTCAAACCGAAATATAGTATATTCTTGGCAAAAAATGTTTACAGTATACTGGAAAATTAAGAATTTTCAGATCAAACGTTGTCTTTATATTGCAAAATATTGTGTTTTATTGCCAAATACATTGTTTTGAAGTCCAAATGCAGTTTGTTTTAAAGCTGAAATACACAACTTTTTTTGTTAAAAAATATATATTTTCACTCAAACCAATACAATAGGAGATGACAGGCTTAATCATCATTTTAACATCTTGCTGTATAAATTAATAGTTTTTTGTTGTTGCTGTTTTTTGATGAATGCCCAATTCATTTCTTGCGCACTGAAAATGATGTCAAAGGAATTGAGGCATTTTGCCGAGCAATGGGCAGAGCGTAGTTGTAAAACGCTCACTAAAAATATTATTTTGTGTTTCTGTAGCATAAAATAGTCATACAATAACTACTGTGTAAACGAAACAATAATAAAAATTAGCAAAAAGCAAAAATAGAGAATCCTTTGTAGCTTGCTGAACTAAAATCCGGCTAAATCTTGTGTTTGAGAAATGCCACGCCGTCTCCTGCTTCATAAAACGATGAGAAAGGGCAGCGATAAAGCTCAAATGCACTTTCCAATAAAAGCTACCTGCACTTTGCTGCTTTCAAGTCCATTTTTCCTTCGTGCGTGTTGTGATAACCGACCGTTTATGAGGAGCATGCCGGGGAAGTGCATTCTTCCCGGGGGAGACTTGCTTTTAGAATAGGACTTCGTATGCAACATGTTTGTGGTCGGGCGCAGTGAAAATGTTTCAATAAAAGATGTGGCGGGGCGCCGTGTGTGGTTCACGCAGCCATGAGTGCTGCGAAGAGTTCAAAATGTGCTTTTCACAGTCAGAACAAAACAAGTCAAAGTGTGAAACAAGTTGACATTTTGTTTTCCTAATCACCACCGACGTCGCCTCCACCTTGCTGTTGATGCACAGAAACGCTCGAGTCGACATTTACGCCACACTGTCGAGCAAAAACGCTGTCGTGTAGCCACTTTGTTTGGAATTTTTTTGGGGTGAAGGTGAAAGTTTTTTCAATCAATGTAAATATAGCATTTCATAGCAACATTTATTTATTTTTATTTATTTATGTTTTTGCTAAATGTGGTGTTTTTATTCTAAACTTTAGCATTTGCATGGAAAAGTACACCTTGTAACGCCATAATGTTTTTATTCCAAAATTATGCATGGCAAAAGCATTTTCATGGTAAAATATAAAAATTTTATGTCAAAATAGTGTTTTAATTGCATTTTCATGTAAAAATAAAATGTTGGTAGTTTGCAAAATTAGTGTTCTCATGGATAAATAATATAATTCGTATGGCATTCCAAAATTTCACCTGGCAAAAGTGTTTTCATGGTAAAATATTACAGTACGTTTTGATGTCACAATAGTGCTTTTATTGTGAAAAACCGAGAAAACTCATTCTGAGCTCCTGCGGAAGTGTGGTGGATGTCAGACGAATTTAATTCCTAAATATATAAACAGTTGGCATAAAAACCTCTGAATCATTGTAGAAATCAATTCATTGAACACGTTGTTGTTGTTGTTGTTGTTGTTGTTGTTATTATTCAGCCAAGAGCTATGATAATGTTCCAGTCACGCACGGATCGCTGCGGTGACGTGTCATCCTCTTCTGCACAGAGACGTCCCCATCGAGACTGTCACTGTGCCACATTTAAAGGGACTGAGAGGAGCCGCTTTGATTGGCAGCGAATGAAGTGGGCTGTAGAAACACCCGCAGTGGCGCAGGACACAATATCATCAAAATACCAAAATAACATCGAGACTAAATTTTTAGCTGTTCAGTTAGCAGTGGTATTACTGTGTGTGTGTGTGTGTGTGTGTGTGTGTGGATAACCAGTGTGCTTGATTTGAGTACTGAATTTAGTGGTCTCACTAACTATCAACCTGCTTTCATTCATGCCTCTCATTAAGGGGGGCTTGGCTCCTTTCTAAGGGGACCTCAGACCTCACAGAGTCTGCTGCGGTGCCCACACAGCCAGCCGTGCAGGCCTCACAGAGACAACTAAAATAATACGAGAGCTTCACCTCACAATGTGGAGCCCCCGGTGAACAATGCAGGACTCCTGACGGGGGCGAACCAGGCCTGCGCGCAGACGTCTGGGCTGGGGGGATTTAACCTGAGGCCCTCGGGGGCCATCGTACCTGACTGAGGGCAACCTGAGACTCAGGCAGGGGTGGTGGTGGGGGTGGGGGGGGGGATGGGCACACACGCTTGGAGCTTTAATAGGTTGCAGGTGAGCAAATGTTCCAAAGAGTTATTGGTGAGTTGCTCCCGTTTTTTGTTTTTTTTAACTTTAAACGCTTAAAACACATCAGAGAACGAGCTCTATTGATTTTGAATGGCATCAGATTTTTTTTTTGGGGGGGGGGGGCGGTGAAATCTGTAATCTGAGTCAATGAAGATTTTACATTGGTTTTACATAATACTGTCAGTTAGCAGCTCAAATGAGAATTTATAAAATTCTATCATGCTATCAGACAGCAACCAGAGCAGAGAAAGCACTAAATCAGATCGAGGAGGATTTTTTTTGCGTTGTAGTCTGGTAATAATTTAGATGAGAATTGATTAAAAATAATAATAATAATAATAACAACATGCTAACAGCTGGTATGCTAACATACAGCAAGATAGAAACGCAGAATAAGGATTTCACATCTTGTCCTGTAGTCCGGTACTTTGTAACATAGCTAAAATGCTAACAATTGTCACGCTAACGTACATCAAGAGAAAAGCTCGCTAAAGATTTTACATCTTGTGATGTAGTCTGACACTATTTCTCGTAAGACGTTAAAATGCTAACGTGCCATCAGTTGGTACAGTAAAATATAGCAAAATAGCGACCTGAGAACAGAAGTTCACATTGATAAGGATTTTACATAATGCTCTTATTTCTATTGAGAATTCATCTAACATGCTAACAATTGGTACGCTAAACTAAACACAGATGCTATGGATTTTACATATAGTTGGGTAAGATTTCCAATGAGAACTAATATCATGCTAACATACTTGTTATGATAACATTTTATTAGTATAGTGATAGACTACCAAAAAAAAAACGCTTAAGTAAATTGATAAGAAGGTAATATTTCAAATAGGATTTGATAAAAACTGCAAACATGCTAACAGTTGGTATGCCAAAATAAAAGCTTGAGTACACAATGCGCTTGCTGTAGTTGGATACTATTTCAGAAATAGTATCCAACTAGAGCAAGTTCTTTCCGTAGAAATTGTATTTCTTCTGATCAAATGCTAACATGCTAACAGCAAGCATGAAAGATGGCGAAACAAAGAGTCGATCATGTGTGGGAATCACATAGGGACGGTTATGCCTAGGAAAGGGGAGGTGGGGGGGGGGATGTGAACGGTATTTATCTAGGTAACTGGATCTCGTCATCCAATCCCGAACGGCGTCTGCCATTGTCCTCCCGCTTTGTGTCACATGGGAATGAGGACACTTGTTCAACTCTTACATTTGCTACTATCGTCGGTGTGCATATAGTCACACACACAAACACACACAAAGACCTACACACACTTTGTTACTCTTTGCGTGACTTTGTCACTTTTCTTCCGCCGTTGTATTGAATTGCATCTACTCGAAACCCAGTACATTAAAAAAAAAAAAAAAATGTACAAAGGTATTTGGGACACCTCTCAATCAGTTAATGTTAAAAACCTAAATGAGAATTGATCAAACAATAACATGCTCAGAGTTGTAAGAGTAACATATTGCAGAATTGCAACGCGAGTAGAGATGGTCTGAAGGTCGATCCATAAGGATTTTACACCTTGCGGTTTAGTGCAGTACTATTGAAAATATGAATTCATGAAGTTAAAACATGCTATCAGGTGGTATGCTGACACTTACCGAGATAGCAACCTGAGCAGAAAAAAAATTGCTCAAGGAGATCAATAAGGATTTTACATCTTGCACTATAGTCAGCACTATTTCAAATGAGAACGCATCAAAGGCTAACACGCTAACAGTCTGTATATTTATATATATATACATATATAGCATATTGAAAATGGCAAAGCACAAAAACACAGACATTTTGCCCTTTACTCGGGTACTATTCGTAAATAATAACTGACCGAATGCTAACAGTTGCCGGCAGTAGCCGAAGTGCATTTGAGGATCTGAAGCCTCAAAACAACAGTAACAAGCATGCACGCTAATAAAAAGCAACACTTCAAACATATGATGTTCCAAAACAACATCACGCGGTCGTTGCGCTCGGGAGCAAAATCAAAACAAACTCTTTCATTCAGGGTGCCAGTTTGTAAATTGTAGCCTTTCAATAACATCCGCCGGCCTCCCGGAGCACAGCTTAACACATTTCTTCTCCTTCGTGACAAGCTGTAATTGCAGAATGCCCAAAAAGTAGCACCCCGCAGATGTGTGGCAGATAAGACGAGCTTACAGCGCAACCCTGGCCGAGGCCTTTGTCCTTCTTGCTCCTCTGGGCGCGGATGACTTTTTTTGTTCGGCAGTCACCTTTCAACGGCACAGTACAATTAGTAAAGAGCGCCGCTGATTATGCCAGTGTGTCACAGCCAGCGGTGTGAATTCAAAAGGATTTTTTGTAAGTACTTTTGCCACGCATCCAAAGAGGCAAAACTGCAACGATGAAGAGAATGGCCGCTGTTCGCTTTTTAGTCTTTCATTACAGAATGGAGGTAAATACTCTGTCATCTGATACCATCGCTTGTAAAGTAAGCCCCCTCAACCCCACCCCCGACCTCCATGCCCCCCTCCTCTTCAATAACAGCAAATGAAGGTAACGAGCAGCCCCGAGCTCATTCAATGGAATGACAATGGCAGTTAGTCTTGTTTGCATCTCTTTGCTGGCATTTGATTGGACCCTAAACTTCAAAATGGACTATGACAAGAGTTAACAGAATCTGTTTGGCACAGATATTTGTAAAAATCAATTTAGAAAATGGTTCTATGCCAACCCCACTCATAAAGCTGTTTGCCCAGAGACTTGGGGCATAGTGCGCCGCTGCCCCACATACTAGAAAAAGGAGAGGGAAGGGCAGGCAGCCATCAAATTCGAGAGAAACACATTCATTTACACCATGGTGTCAAACTCAAGTCCCGGGGGCCAGATCTGGCCCACCACATTATTTTATGTGGCCCGCGAAAACAAATCATATACGTCGACTTCACGTTTCTTACTAAAATACCAAAATGGCAAATTGCCTAAAAAAATGGCCTTTATTTTATATATTGCAAACATTTTTTGTTACCAATGCCCTTTTTAAACGAAACAAATAATATTTGAGCAAACAATTTTTACTGACTTGTGATTTCCAAACTAGTTAATCAATTTATGGTGTATACGTAATAAATAATATGAGGCAATTATACAATAACAATTCACAATCATTATGGCCCTCTGAAGGAAACCATAACTACATCGTGGCCCGTGACAAAAATGAATTTGACGCCCCTTATTTCCACCAATACAAATTACTACCAAACCCTTTTTCATCACAGTGCCATCCGCTGGAACTGGTTGGGCACTGCCCTACGCAAAATCGACTGATGTTTTACAATGACAAATACTAACTAATATTAACTTGAAAGTCTGTGGGGGAAGAGACTGCAAAGTCCAGAGTTAAAGCATGTAGAGTATGTTTCTTTTTGTCACGTTTATCCTTACAATAACGCTGCAATGACGACAACAGGCACTAGAATTAGGAACCTGGAAGTACCTGTTTTTCACAATGGAAAGCATCGTATTTACCGAATAGTGTTGTGCTGTTTGCGTGGCAACTTGGGGCGGAATTTTCTGCTGCACCACATAGCAGAAACATTTACACACATTAGTTTCACAAAATCAACTTTTTTTTTTTTTTTTTTCCTCACCACACCGGAACTGGTGGGGCATTGCCCTACTCGCCCCTAATGCCAACTCAACTTAGATATATGTACATTTTTATTGTTTTTTTATTTTTTATTTGATTTTGTGGTTAAAACAGTTTTGCGCGCATCATGGGTCACCGTAACTGCAGCCGAGCCAGATTGTGCCTTGTCAGCCTTTTTGCCATCAAAGCAAATAGCCCATTTCAAGTTAGCAAAAGCTGCAACCATCTCGCTAACCACCAGCGTCCTTGAGTAACGTTGAACACACACGTACGTGGGCTTCTACGCAATTCGCCAACCAAACGGCGCGTGTATGTGCCCGGGCAGACACTAGCATGTGCTAACAACGGTAATAGGTGAAGCACCCCCAGACTACAAGATGGTGCATAAAAGGAAGCGACGTGTCTGTGAAGGACAGCTGAGGCAAGTCGGAGCAGAAGCAAGCAGCAATTATCCCCTCGAGAGGCTTTGATGACTTTTTCTGCACTAATAAATAATAGGGGAGGGGACCATGTGTGGACTTGTTCTTTAGCCAGCAGCGTTGCCTTCAATCGGGATTCTATGATCCGTCACATTTTCTAAGCAGGCCCAATTTAAGTGTTTTTCAAGGACCTTTAAGAGCTTTTTTTTTTTTTTTTTTTTTTTTTTTTTTGAGCAGCTTAAAGATATGACTAATAACATGTTTACACAACTATATGTCGTACAGACACAGAGATTCCTCAACTCAACACACACAAAAACTGCTGTACCGAGGTGTTGTATACATAATACATATAAAACATAAAACACAATATTACTAACAATAATCGTCTTTAAAACGTCTTTAAAAACAAACTGCAGTGCCTCTTCTGTTTCTTAGCTCAAACTTTCAGTCCTTATGTTGGAAGTCAGGTTGTTATAGGTGGTAAAGTATATATATATACATATATTTATATATATATATATATATATATATATATATATATATATTGTGTTCATAATAGCTTAAATTAAGTTTGATTAGATTTGTTTTTATTTTACTGTACTCATTTCAATCCCTCAAAGGGAATTATTATTATTTTTTTTTTTTTTACTGTGATGTGTAATATATTCTGTACAGTTGGAATTTTTTTTTACAAACACATTTTAAATATATAAATTACAAATAATCATTATTCTAAATGTATTACTTAATGGAGTCTACTACAGACAAGACTAGTGTTCCTATTAGAACCTTTTCATCAAACGTTATCAAAAAAGAAACAAAAACACTAAACCTTCTGATTTAATGACATTTTACAATTATTGTTTATGTCATAGCTGTCTATCACATTTATATTATATTATGTTTAACATGAAAATGGATGGATGGATAAATGCATTTACTTCACAGTTGTTATAATAATGATCTGATCCTAAATCTGCCATTATTTTGATCATTTTTCTTCACTTCGTTCCACGGCCTCATAGGAGTCTATTTTGAGGTCCAATTTAAGTTAGTTTCGTTAACTTTTAAGATTTAAAGCACACAAAGCAAACTGTAACTAAAATGCAACATCCAAGCATTTATGAGAATGTGAACCATCCTGAGAAACCGCGTGCCGCTCTCGCTGTTCTTGGCTGTGCATCCATCCTCTTTGCATGGGAGTTGTTGACGCCCGCATCAAAACAGAGATTAGTCAAGGCCCTTGGCAGACGCTTGACACGTCGGTATGGATGTTGTGCAGACCGCAGATAGCGTTGAGCTTTGTGAGGGAGTGCGGAGGTTCTGCCAGGGTCAACGACACACAACGTCCACAAATCCACAATGTTCTTTCTGAAACCAAAATTTGCTGTTGTGCCTCAAACGGGTAATTAGTAGAGTTGTTATATTGCAGAGCATTCTTTTTCCCAATGTTTCAAAATGACACATCATCCCTTGCAATACACCGGGATTACACTGTGATACACTGGGATCACATGCATGATTCACTGGGATTATTTCACATAGTTGCTGTCTGCTGAAATGTCAGCCTTGTGTAGGCGGGTTGGATTACATCCAGACTTGACCTCATTTTACCTAAAACTAGGCACAGTAACTAATTTTTATCAACTGCATAAAAAATTAAAAAATAAATCACACAGAGGAACCAAAGATGTATAGATCACACACGCCAGTCAGGAGCTATTTGGTGGATACAAAAGGAGTAGGCTATGCAAGGAGCTGACTGGCAGATGGGAAAGGAGTACGGTAGGTAAGGAAATGACTGGAGAAGGAAATAGGAGGTTTGTGAGTATTTAACTTGTTGATGCAGAAGAATTAGGGCTGGTAAGGAACTGTTTGGCGGATACAAAAGGAGTAGCTGATGGGTTAACAATAGCAGAGCTGGTAACAAGGAGATGACTGGAGAAGAGAAAAGGAGGGTAAGCGAGTGGCTGATTGGCTGACGCAAAACAAATAGGGCAGGTAAGGAGCTGATTGAAGGATACGAAAGGAGTAGGCTATGCAAGGAGTTTATGATAAGGAAGGAGTAGGGTGGGTAAGGAGATGACTGCAGAAGAAAAACGTACGGAAGGTGAGTAGCTGATTGGCTGATGCGAAACAAGTAGGGTAGGTAAGTTGATGATTGACGGATACAAAAGGAGAAGGCTATGAAAGGAGCTGATGGGCTGAGAAGGAAGGACTAGGATTGGTAAGGAGATGACTTAATAAGGAGAAAGGAGGGAAGGTGAGCAGCTGATAGGTTGATAAAGAAGAAGCAGGCTCGGTAAGGAGTTGTTTGGCGGATACAAAGGGAGTAGGCTATGCAAGGAGCTGATGGGCGTGGTAAAGAACCGTTTTGGTTCGAAGCAGCCATTTTAGGGTCAAGATGCTAAAAATGTTTATAATACGCCCCAAAATCAGACTCTTAAATCCCGTTTCTATAAACTAAAGACTGCAAAATAAAAGAACATAAGCCCAAAACAGTCCATGTGATTCAGTTATGCTGGAGTTCATCAGTAAAACTCCCCCCGCCCCCTTGTTGCCTAATGTAAAGTATGTGCAGCACATTGGGCAGTTTGCACCTGTCATAGCAGAAAAAGTGCCCGCACGCAACCGTTTTCTGGGCTAGCTCTCCAACTGGGAACACTTTCGACTCGTAAAATCCACCAAAGTGGACAATGAAGCTGTTAAAAAAAACTTTTATTGTGAAATGCCCCCTCACCCTCTCCCCAACCCCACCCTCGCATAAGTCAAACATTTACAGACACCAAAAATAAACTTTTTTTCCCTCCTCAGTCCGTCGTGTAATTACACGGCACGGAGTTATCGTTTGGTGTATGTTTGCGATGGGAAGTTCTTTTGCGGGCTGAGGGCTGGTGGGGGGACATTTGTTACAATATAATTAAAGTAGACGTGACTTATTATCTTTTCAATACAAAAAAAAAATAGATGTCCTTTTAGTGTTTTCATAGCTTTTCATGCGTATTCATTCAGTTCATTCATTCCCTGTTTATCATGGGTGCGGGACTCGACGGCAATTTTTGGACTTGGAACGTGTTCGCCTCGAACCGCAGTTGTGCCCGGTGGCATGCAAAGTTCACCTGGGGGCATCCGACCGTGTTTGGCCAGCCAACCACCATGAATCCTTAAATCATTTCTCCAAATCGTCTTTCCCGATTAAAACGAACGGAAATGCCATTCATCTGTTCCAGCCGCCCAGAGAAACCCATTGAAAAATGTTGTAACTTGTAACAACTCTCAATGATATTGCATTTTATAAAACATGTAGTAATAACACAATTAAAAAGAATGTAAAGAAGTCAACAGTTTGTGCATTATGATTAATTCATTGGGGCTCCTCCTGGTGCGCACAATTTGACCACCGCGGGCAGTATCATACAGAATGCCACAACTTTCACAACTACTATAAGTGACTCAGTAAACTGCAGTAATATTGCTCATGTGTTGTTTTATCAGAACCGGACAAGGAGGACGTTAATACTATTCTCCTGGCTGTCAGGTTTGTTTGTTAAAGTGTTACTTTGTTTCTATCTGGATGACGTCCCATTTCTTTGAACATGTCGCATTCTGATTGGTAGCATCCCTTCAATTTGGCTTTTTGTAGCCGCTTGCATGCGCAGCTGCTGTAAACCTGCCGAGGCAATACCCGCATCCCTCCTCCTTTTTAACTGGCAAACGTTCAAGTTGCTGCGTTCACTCTCAACTGGACTTATGCAATTCCTGCGCGAGAGAGGTATTTTATTGAAGTGGTCGCCTGTTTGCCCTCGCGTTAAACGGCCCGAGGAATGCATCCCTGCGTTTGCCTGAGGTTGTTTTGATGTGCATTTACAAAAAGGAGCTCATTCACAGCTCGCTGGGGGGAGTCAAAGGCTTCGTTTGTCCTCGCGGGTAAACACTCGGCCTGAGGGAGGCCCTCAAACATGGACCTCGCTCCGTCTTGTGTGACAATGAACAAATTGCCATTGAAAAGCACTTAGAGTGCGATAGCGAGTCATTGTGGGCCCCTTGGACACACCTGAGTAAATGAATGAATGAGCCAGCGCAGTCAGGGGCGAGAAACAAAGACGACCTTGAACTTTTAAACGCTGTGACTGTTGTGTTCGACACACATGACGCGATGACAACAGGCCGGGGAAGCAGGCCGTACACAGGCAACTACATGCTTGGAAATGTCATTTGAGCATTAGCTGCACAATGGCATGAGATCCAATACAAGAACTCTTAAAAAACATTCAGACTTCACCAAGGCACCTCATGAAATGTTTTCTAAAAATGCAGCTCCTCAAAACAGTTTCACTTAGCAACACTAAATTTGGAACACATGTCAAGCGTGACTTGATCCACAAGTCTCAAGAAGCCGTGCTTGAAAAGATACAGTCAGTCTGCCAGTTTGGTGTGAAATGATCATTTTAGGGTCATTTTCTGTGAAAACAAAATTGGGAGCATCCCCCAGAATTTTTTGAAAGACACGGGAAGTGTGCATTTGAGGTTTATTTTGCTCATTTTCCAGGAATCCTTCAAAGACAGACTTGTACCAGAGATTTTTTCCTCATTGTTACCAAGTTTGAACTCCCTGCACTAGACAGATAGGCGATGCCAAATGCGAAGCATTCGTGTCGCTCGCTGCTTGTGGGTACAGCATGACGGTGAAGTTTGCTGACTCGCCGTAAAACACAAAATTCTTATAACTAAACTAGATTGAAAAGATGCATATGGTTGTTCATCCTTGTTCATTATGGTTGTCATCTGTACATAAAACAAAAACGTACCCTTAAACACGAGGAAAGCGAGACTAAAGCGAACGCATGCTTGTAAACATTGCGCGATCACAGTAGCAGTTTTATCCCAACCGGACTGTCTCCTGACTGTCATGTTTGTTGCCAAGTTACTTATGTTTCCACTTGTCGATCTGATTCCAGGATCTGACTCTCTGATCTGATTCGGTTGGAAATCAAGGTCGTCTTGGTGAAACTAAATGTAAAACCGTTGCTTATAAACACAACTAAACACGGAATGTGCTTCTAAAGATCACCAGCGAACAAACAAAAAAGCACAGCACAGAGTTCCATGCATGTAGTCTGGATCTGATAGCGGAATTCAAACACACCCTTCAGTGAGTCACCGCTGCTGGACCACTCCGGGTTGCCTCGTGTGCGTGTGTTTCTGTGCGAGGCATTCCCAGGTGAGGCGTGATTGTTGGGACTGTCTGTCATGTCTGTCACTGAGCTCATCACCGGTGGAGGTCCTGGCGGTCGCACATTGACAGCGCGTTCTCACAGTCGACAAGCTCCGCCCTTCCTCGCTTACTCCTCGCCGCCAATCTCACGGTGTGTAGGTGTGAAGGCCTCACATTCCACACAGTCATACTTCACGTGAAACAAGTGAACGCTTGCGTGACTGAAAGACACAATACCCCGGCGGCTTAGGCTTCACGCCGAGAATCACGGTTGCAGCGCGTCCTTGTTTGCGCTCAGTGAAGCATTTGTACGGATTGGTAGTGTATTTGTTGATGCTTCAAGCTGGTTTGGCTACTTGCGACTAGGTCTGGGTTCCAGGTTTGGTGATTTCAACTTGAGTAGAAACGTACACCTCGTGCATCTCTATCAGGCGGTAGAACCATTTCATTGTTCCCCGACAGTCAGACTCAATGTGAATCATTTGAGCAAATTTTCGTAGTTGGGAGTATGAGCCCTGGAATTAAACCGAAATGTCTGCTTCAAAGCAAAATCGCCGACTTGTCAAGTTCATGCATGAGTCCCTGAGACTTTTTCATGCATGCAGTCTGGCCTCGCTGCCCGCGACGGTTCGCTGCGAGCGGCCACGTCGGCCAGCGGGACGCCCGTCCCCCGATACTGGCATTGTGTAACACGATTCACCAAGCGTTGGATTCTTGGTCCACTCATAGGGAGCGTGAGCTGCAAGGCGACGTGAGAGAAGATGAAAAACAGCGAGGGATATTTCCTGGTTAGCTTCATCATCCACTCCTATTCATTTCAACTGATTCTGCCGCGATGATCATCGCTGGCGACAATGAATGCAAGGTTCGCTATTTCATCCACCAGTGTTCCATAATAAATTATGAACATACTTAAGTATTGATGTAAAACATAACATATGCATACTTTATAGACTGTATTTCTAGGGCTTGAGACTTGCTCGCTTAAAACCCGGAAATGCCATGTTGGCATTCAGCTGAGTTGAGTGGGTGGGTACCAACCACAAAACGGGCAGGTACTTGAATATGAATTGACAAAACTACGTCACACTGTCAGTGATTTCAAAATCCACCTCTTTTGCAAGCCTTACGCAGTTTAATTGCATTCAATTAAACGGCAATTTGCATTCAATCGGCAAACCGCACAGATGTCAAAATTAAACCATGTCACAGCCTCCTTTTGACCGATGTTATGCATAAAACAGTAGAAAATAATTTATTCTGAAGGAAGGGGACCTTTTAAAAAAAAAATAATAAATAAAAATAAAAATAAAAATCGCAATAATTTTGTAAGGCAAGGAACCGTAGTTCATAGAATTAGTCAAAATGCATGCCTCTTTGTAAGGCAGCTAAACCATGTGAATAAATAATAATAATAATAATAATAATAAACGTGTTTCACTTTGTAGCATAAAGGACCATATTTGGATAACTTGAGTCAAAATGGATGCCTCACGCCTCATTATAAGGCAGTGGAATCATGTGATTTTTTTCCCCCCCCCAGCCAATCAGGAAAGAAAGGTAATGACCACATCTAAAAATGTGTTCAAAATAATTAATAATTAAAGAGCGTAACAAAGACCAGCACGATGTATATTAGTGCTGACTGTGTCATTAAAGTCTACAAAGTGACTATTTCTGACTGTACAGACAGTTTGACTTGATTGTACTGTAATCTTGATACCACACTTAAAGCATTTCGGGCCTCACATTTGTAGGCCAACATGCGTCAGCTAACCGCCATCTTTTGCCTTTTCAGGGTCTCCTATGCAGTTACGTTTTTTCTTAAATAGACCCGGATTGGATTCTGTTTAGCTCGTCGGTCGGTAGGTGGAGATAAATTGAAAAGTAAGTTGTGTCAGTGTACTGGCAGCATGGTGTTCTCCCCACTGTGGGAACTCCAAAAATGGTTGCTAACTGATCCAGCATGAAACCCTTTTAGTCTTGTTTAGTACCTGCTGCGTCAAGAATTCATCAGTCTATCCGTCTTCACCACACTGCTTATCGTCCCTGGACAGGTCGCCCTGTTTTTTTTGGCATGCTGTGCAGATTCGAACCCGTGAGCTTCTTGCTGCGTGGCCACACTGCTAACCCATGGGTCCACTGTGCTTCAGTCAAGCATTTAATCATTATTGCGGTCGATTTAAAGGTGCAAAATGGCATTAGCGTGAAAAAGGTCCTGATGGTGTTCAATTGGATTGATCAGAGGTCATTGATCTGAGAGATCAAAGCCCCAAGCATCAATCGTCACAATCTAATTTAGATGATCGAGATTAAAGCCCTGAGCAGCCAGTCAGACTTACGGAGTCTCATTGATCAAATATATCAAAGTATTAGGTGTCCAATCGATTTATTTGATGTCATTGATCAAAGAAATGAAAGCCGTACATCTCCAGTCAGATGAATTCAATGGCATTGATCAAAGAATCAAAACTGGAATCATCCAATCAGATTTATCCACTGTCATTGATCAAAGTAGGCAAAGTATTAAGTGCCCAATTCATTTATCGGATGTCATTGATCAAATAATCAAAGCAGGAAGCATTAATCAGGTTTAGCCAGTGTCATGGATCAAAAAAGATCAAAGCCCAAAACATCAGATCACATTTAAGATGTGTCATTGATCAAAGAGCTCAAATGCACAAGCGTCCGATCAGATTAATTTGATGTCATCGATCAAAGATGTACAGCCAGACGCATCCAAACGGTTTGATTTGGTGTCACGACTCAAAGAGATCAAAGCCTCAACTGGCCCTGATCTGATATAATAGCCTTCAAAGCCTTAAGCGTGTCATCAGATGATCAATAAGTAAAGACATCAAAGTCTTAAGCATCCAATCGGATTGATCTGATGTAATAGATGAAAGAGATCAAAGCCTTCACGTCAAAAACAGTATGAAAAAGAAGGAAAAACAAACAGATCAAAGCTGTAAGCGTCCAATCGGATTCATCCAATATGTCAACGGTTAAAGAAATCAAAACCTCCAATTGGATTGCTCTGGCATCATTGTCAAAGAGATCAGAGCCCTAAAGCGACAAGCGACAAAATGGATTGATTCGGTGTCATTGATAAGTGATTGAAGCCTGAAGCATCTAATGCGCTTTATCTGATCTTATCTCATTCCTATCAAAGACACTAAGGGTTACAGTATTTACATATATCTGGGGATTGCTATTATATGCTGTAATGGATTGCCTGGTACAAAGTATTAGTTTCACACTGAACCCCCCCCCCCCTCCCCCCCTCCAAAAATAAATACATAAATAAGTAAACAAACCAAAAAACATTAGAATCAGAAAAAATTAAGAGAATTCAAGTTGTAATTTTATGAAAAGAATGTAATAATATTGCATGAATAAAAACGTCCTAGTTATATTGTTTACATTATTATACGTTATTGTTTACATTATTATACATTGAATTTTAAACGGCATTAAATTCCCGTTTGCTCCAAAGAAAAGCACTTTTATGTTTAGCATTTTGTTCTTTTACTGTACCCGATGTGAACCCAACTGAGACTTTAAAACCAAGGTATCGGAATCCCATTGTATCAGCTCATGTCAATTGCAGTTGAAGGGTGGGTATGTAATTTCAATAGGAACATGTGTGCCTAAATTAGAGTGCGGCGTGGTCAGGCGGGGTTGTGGGGGCACCGATGGAGCCGGGGGCCTGCGGCTAACGACTGGCTGCGTGCTGGGCTAACGCACTGCGTCTTTCCACTGGTCGCGACGGGCGCTTCTGATGTGGCCGACCGCCTTGCCCCTGATGACGGGCTCGCATGTGTTCCTTGACCCTGACCATAATGGACACGGTTTAGCCGCCGGAACAAAATTATAGCCCCTCTGGAATGCTGCTGTTATTATTTTTCCCTTCCTCCATATGAAAATTCAACATGCAGACCATTATAAAACCATTGCAGCCAAGGCAAATGTGCACGTAGGAGGCTAATAGATGATTAGCAAGGGCAGGGATGGCCGTGTGGGGGGATGGATGTTGAATTAGACAAGAACAATCAACACATTTGACTAATTCCTTCCTGCGAAACCGCCTTCACTGATCCACCCCGCCTCAATTGTATCTGTCACTAACTCCCGGTTGGATGCTGAGGAAATGACTGCTAAGATGTCCAGTAACTCAAAAAGAACTACACAGAGTTTCACTCATTCTGAAAACACATCAGCACTCTGAGCAACCTGCTACTGCTGTTGGAATAGTCACAAAAGTGCATGGTAGGCAGGAAGTGAACGCACTGCATAGCAATGCTTAGCAAGATGTGGCTCAAATAAGAACTTTAACCTGTGTGGAACTTCCCACAGAGCTGCTTTTTAGTAAAACACGCTTGAATAATCCCAACAGTGCATGGTAGGCAGACAGTGAATGCACCACATATCAATGCTTGGCAAGATGTACAGACAGTTAAAAAAATAATAATCTTTCAACCTGGATGGAACTAGCAACAGAGCTGTTTTATAAAAATAAAACATGTTGAAATAGTCACAAGAGAGCATGGTAGGCAGGCAGCGAACATGCCACATATCGATGATTTGCAAGGTTTACTTTAGATTCAGTTTAAAAATAAAGTGTAAACCTGATTTTAAGATATATATATTTTTTTGTAAAATGCGTTGGATTAGTTACAGCAGTGCATGGTAGGCAGGTAGTGACTGCGCCACATTTCAATGCTTGACGGGATGTGGCTAAAAATATTCTGTTCTGCTTTGAGGCTGGTCATGACGGGCTTATTTTTCAAAATCGAGAATAACAAATTCAATCAAAGCTGATGAAAATGTATAAAGGTTATTAGAGTAGTCACAAAAGTGCATGTTATGCATTTTGAGGTGAGCAATTACAAAAAGGTCTGGGCAGAGGGCTGTTTATAGTGAAACTCCTTAGAAGAGTCACTACAGTGTGTGATATGAATCACCAAACTGGATGGTTTGGTTGAGGACCGTTTGTGGCAAAAAATTATTGTAATAGTCAGGACAGTATATGAGATGCTGCTATCTCCAATCTCCAAAACTAAAAAAAAAAAAAAAAAAAAAAGCTAGGAATGCAATATTTGGTTGAGGGATGTTTTCTGTTCGAGGCGTTGGAATAGACACGACAGTGCATGGTACGCAGCAGTGCTTCCAAAACTGACATTTAATCACAAAACAAGTGGTTCCATTTAATTAGCTGTCATGCAACACTCATATTTTTTTCATCCTGAAAATACATCAGCACAACCTGCGGCCGCTGCTAAGAAATGAGCCAAATGTGACTCATAAATTGAAATTGCTTGATATATTTAATGGAGGTTTTGCAGGACGCTAAATAGAATAACCGCATGGGTCAACGCTAAAAAATCCAGGCCGGCGTGGTCGCGGCGTCTGCTTAAAAGCTTGACACCCAAGAGGCTGCACCCTTCGGGCAGCCTATGGATGCTAAAACAGGGGACGTAGCTGAGCTGATAGTCCTCATTAGGATTGTTGTTTTTTTTGTCTTAACTTTGAGAGAGCATTTTGTTTTTGAAGGGTGTAGATAAAGATCACGAAGATTAGCACGGCTTGGATTCGAAAGGGGTGACTCAAGGTCGTTTTGGAGAAGGGGAGTTAGCTCAATGATGATCAAAGTAGGCGAGGGGACGGAAGGGGAGGGGAGACCCCCAGGGGGTGTTGTAGCCTCTTGTTGCTCTCACCGCGCTTCACCTGTCTCAACCGGTGTGTATGAGAGGGGAGAGGAAACTCTAGAACCAACACCTGACGGATGAGGCAGGGGTTGCGTGTGTCATAAGAATAAATTCTACTTTGACGCTGGTGGTGACTTTCTTATTTTTCAATCTAAAATGTACCAAAATTGGGCCTATTTAGTCACAACACTGCATGGGTCGGCACAAACCTGCGGACAAATAGAGGTGCTATGTTGGCATTGCAGTAGACATTGAGATCGGCAACAAAGTCAACAAAACCTGTACAAAAAGACAAATGGCAGTTTGGACTATCACGGACTGTGGCAGAGGATGTCAATCCTGGAAACGAAAATCCACCGTCTTGAAGTGTATGTGGATGTAAATGGACAGTCGGGGAATTAAACCACTCTACGATGTCGTCTCAAAATGGTGAGCAGAAGTGTGCTAACAGACAGCCACTTATCTCAACAAAGAGGACGGATGTGGACTGTGGAAACGGTAATGGACCATCCAGCAGTTCTCCCTGGAATTTACTGGGAGCAAAGCCTAAAGATATGGGACAACATCTAAAAGGGAGGACACAACACCAGCAGATTACCGAGGAATCCGGCTGGCCTGCGTTGCGGGCTGCTTCAACCCCGAGTGAGCGGCCGTGGACGGTCGCTACAGCAAAGGGCAAGAAAAAAAGAATGCGAGTCAATGCAAAACATTGACATCAGACCTACAAATAGATTGGGGCCACGTTTACAAGACCCTGGCCAAGAATGCTCATCCCCCAGCACCCCTGAAAGGTATGAAACTAAATCATGCAAGAAAAAAAATGGCACCCCAAACGTTAATAGTTGGTGACGGAGCTGTCAAGGATGTGAAAGGCTTTTGCAGTGAGAAGAACACCAAAGGGACGACCCTGGACACGCTGGAGAGACTACGTCTCTCGGCTTGCCTGGGAACGCCTCGGGATCCCCTCGGAAGAGCTAGAGGAAGTGGCTGGGGAGAGGAAAGTCTGGGCTTCCCTGCTGAGGCTGCTGCCCCCTCAACCCGACCTCAGATAAGCGGAAGACAATGGATGGATGGATGAACACCAATGTATTGTGTTTTACCAAAGACATGGTGTCTGATATCTCTAAAAAAAAAAAAAATCCTGAAGATCACTAATCAGCACCCAACTGTGAAATGTGTCATGTGTCATGCACACAGGGGCCCTGGATGTTCTCAAGCAGCAATCAGAGGTACTGAAGCGAGATTTCGTTGATCTCCTGACAAAAGTGCAATGTTTGGATGCTGAGGTTTTTATTAGTGGACCTCTCCCACTTGTACAATTTGGAGATGAATGTTTCTCTAGGCTCAGTCAATTAAATAAGTGGCTCAAAAAAGTGTGTACTGCACTATCCGTGAGTTTCATTGACAATTTCTGCATTTTTTGGGGGAGCGCAGACATCTTTACAAGGCAGACGGTTTCTGTCTAAATAGACAAGGGGTTAAGTTATTGGCTGCCAACGTTTTTTACTGTGTATGTCATTCAGCGGCCCAAAAAGAAAACACTGGCCTTGGTGACACGGCTGAAGGACAAAAAGATGCAGTTGTTACCAAACAATCGGAGGAACAGGAGACAAGGCGACATGAGGACGGATTCATCAGCGTCATCCAAACAATCGGAGGAGCCAATGACAAATAAGATGAGCCAGCACGTTCAATCTCCCACACCCCTCCCTGACCCATTGGAGCAAAGCCCAACGCAAAACTCACTCTCTACTAGCCTAAATTCTCTGCTAGGTGTGACGGACAGGATGAGGACTATTGTTAAGATTGGAATCCAACGCACACCACGCCAAGATCTTTCTCCCATCCCCCCTCGCCCGAAACCACCGTCCACTAAGATGCGAAGAGCCCCTCCTCCACCCATGAAGAACCTTATCTGCGAATTTGACTGATATCTGCGGGGTCTTTTCCAGAATAAGTCAGACCCCTATAGGCATTTTTGATCCCTGTAATTACAAGGGACAGAAAGTTGGTCAAAGAAATATGGCACAAAAAAAGTAGAACTACAAACTTTGTGACGATAAAATGTGAATCTATCAAACCATTGTCTCCATTGTCAATATCAGGTCACTGGGTAATAAATCAATGTTGATTAATGACATCATTACAACCTATGATGGACTTTTTGTTACTAAATGAAACGTGGTTAACAGAAAGTAGCTGTAATACCATTTTAAATGAGGCAACACCAGCCAATTTGTATTATATGAACAAGTGTCGAATAGGGAAAAAGGGCAGTGGGATTGCTGTTATTTTGAAGTCACTATTTCAGTGTAACGAAATTATGACGGATGATTTGAGCTAAAGGTGACCCAAAGGTTATTGTTTTAATAATAATACATAAATAAATAAATAAATTGACATTAAGGATATGACCATTTTTGTGTATTCTTTGAATTACAGATTCTTCCAAAAGTTCAGACAACCTCTATGTCTATTAAGAAAAGGTACATAAATGAGAGTACCGCCACTAAGTTTATGGAGACCATTGCTGTGCCACAAACTGTGAATGCTGAGACAGTTGATGAACTTTTGGATAATTTCACCTGTAAAATCGCAAATGTCATGAATGCTGTCACTCCTATTAAAACTAAGACAATCTTGAAGCGACCTAGAACACCGTGGAGGAGCACAATGATGGTAAAGACCTCTAAATCAAAGTGTCGGAAAGCAGAACGTAAGTGGAGAAAAACTAAATTCCAAATTGACTATGACCTCTACAGACAAAGTCTTTGTAATTTTAACCAAGAGTTAGTCAGGGCTAGACAGCAACACTTTTCTGAAATCATCAGTAAGAACTTCAACAATACTCGCACTCTGTTTGCTGTGGTTGACAAGCTCACAATCCCCCCGAATCAGATAGCTCCAGAAATTCTAACAGCAGATAAATGCAATGAATTTGCTTGTTATTTTAGTGAAAAAATACAATCCATCAGGTTAAACATTAGCACAAATCAGCTAAATGATAAAATGATACTACATCTGAAGCCACCCAGGAAAAACTCTATTACCATGTCAGAATTTGATGCAGTTGACCAAAAAACTGTAGAGTAAACGGTTCAGCAGCTGAAACCATCAACGAGCTGTCTTGACTCAATACCATTGGATTTTTTCAAAGCTATTGCAAAGTGTGTGCTACCTGATTTTTGCAGCAAATAATCAATTGCTCACTTCAGTCAGGCGAGTTTCCTAAAGCTCTAAAAGTAGTTGCCATTAAGCCTCTGCTAAAAAATAGAACGCTGGACGGTTCCATGTTAGCAAGCTATAGACCCATCTCAAATCTCCCTTTCACAGCCAAGATTGTTGAGAAAGTTATTTCTAATCAACTCAGAAATTTCTTGAACTTAAATGGACTTTTTGACAAATTTCAGTCAGGTTTCCGAACTCATCACAGTACAGAATCTGCTCTTATCAAAGTGATAAATGATATAAGGTTGAATACTGACTCGAAAAAGGTGTCAACTCTGGTCTTGTTGGACCTCAGTGCGCCTTTCGATACGGTAGATCATAATATACTGCTGAACAGGTTGGAAACCTGGGTAGGACTAAATGAAACAGTCCTTAAATGGTTCAGGTCCTACCTGGAGGAAAGGACTTATTTTGTAACCATTGGAAGTGTTCTATCTCATCGAATGGCAATGACCTATGGGGTCCCCTCAAGGCTCAGTTCTTGGACCCCTCCTGTTCAGCCTGTATGTGCTACCCTTGGGTCAAATTCTTCAGAACTTTAATTTTGCATAGTCATCTGCATAGTGATGCAGATGACACACAGTTATATCTAGCAATGTCTCCAGATGACTACAGGTCAATTTAGGTGTTCACTGTCTAAAACAGTAACAATAACTGGATGAGCCAAAATGTTCTTCAATTAAACCACAATAAAACTGAGATAATTGTTTTTGGCAATAAAGAGAAGAGGATTGCTGTTAGTAAATACCTGCAGTCACTCTCTTTAAAAACCAAAGACCAAGTCCGAAACCTTGGTGTTCTGATAGATTCCGACCTGACTTTCAACAGTCAAATCAAATCAATGACTAAAACTGCCTTCCACCATCTGAAGAACATATCCAGAGTGAAGGCTTGCATGTGTCAAGCAGACCAGGAGAAGATCATCCATGCTTTTATCTCAAGTAGACTTGACTATTGTAATGGTCTTCTGACTGGACTCACTAAAAAGAGCATTAAACAGCTGCAGCTCATTCAGAATGCTGCAGCTCAGCTTCTGACCAGAACAAGGAGGTCAGCGCATATTACTCCAATTCTAAAGTCTTCACACTGGCTTCCAGTCATCTTTAGATTAGATTCGAAAGTTCTGCTACTGGTCTATACATCACGAAACGGTTTAGGTCCTGAATACATGAATGAAATGCTAATGGAACATGCTGCATGGATACTAATAAAAACTAATTTCACCCCACAACGCAGTTAAATTGAACGATGCTGATATTTGTAAGGATCACTAATTACTTTTTGTAACATCATCCTAACACATTCTCGTTTATTGACCTGCAGTACACTTCCTTACTCTCACTGACACGCTAGTAAAAATCAACTTGCAGTATGTTTGTTACTCACCTGGAGAGGTGCCTATAAGCACACAGTTCATCGTCACTTTGGTGACATATCAGCGAGGTCAACACTGAGCAGCAGTGCTAGGAACAGTAAGCAATAAATCAGACAAACAGATTAGCTGTTAACAGATTACACATTTATTGTCACTTCTTTGGATTATCAATTGTTTTTTGTTTTTTTTTTGATGGACAAAAGGTGGGATTTCCTCACCTATGGACTCCTTAAGCTGTGTTTCCTGTTGGCTGTCGATCATTAACAGCACGATGATTCGCATTAACAATCCTTCCGTATGTATTTAAGGCCCTGATACAAGACTGTGATAACATTATAAACCAGGAAGCACATCCTGGGCATTCATTCATTGGTACACTTGCACAATGTAATGTGGTGCGATACAAGAGTGCTATCAAAAATATATCTATATGATGCCCTTTTTCCACTGTAATAATGTTTAGTTGTATATGTTCAGGGGCCCGAAATAGGGTGTGATCAAAACTTAACGTCTTTGTCATTTTTGACACCAAAGGTTACAGTTAGGGGTTAAGGGCTCTCATTAGATTAGGTGTACCTAATAAAAATTGTCCTGCATACTTTTCTGATTTTCTGCCAGCTCGATTGAAATAAGCCGTTTTTGGGGTGCTTGTCCTATTCCGTGCAAAGGAGCCACTGCCCACTCCTCCATATACGTGTGTACGAGCAATTAAAAATTCATCTTTCTATAATGGGCCCACGTGACGTTATGAATAATCACAAGCATCGGTGTTTTATTCCTGTTGCACAACTCTGGACTGCAATACACCAATCCTTCTAAATAAGTGGTAGTAATTACACATTGAGAAATGTGTGTGTGTGTGTGTGTAATTGCAGTGAAGTGCATTAAGTCTGACAGCACTCGCACGCACTGTGGGAGTTGACCACACCTGCATAACGCCTGTGAAGCTGCCGCAAGATTTTTCAAAATGGGGCTAATTGAGGGCCCAGAAGAACATTAAGGCGCATCGCGGCATGTTTGCGTGTGCGTGGGTGACATTTATTGTCTAAAAGCTGTGTGACACTTGCGCCCTTTCTACAACGCTCAAGCCCCCACCTCCCTCCCTCCCCAGTCAGAAAGACCCCACCTCTTAACGCACATAGTCATCAAACCTGCTATTTCGGGGTCTAGGTCTTCATGTGGTTGGATTTCTATATTCGCCATCCCCTGACCCCATTGCAAATTATATGGGGGGAATAATCTGCAGTTAGGTGATTATAACCAGCACAAAGTCAATTTATCACCCCCACTCCCCCACCCTCACTCAAGTGTAGAAGATGCACCCCAAACGTCTTATTTGGGGCTCATCTGCGAACGGTTACGGCACCAAAGCGCCATATGGCTGCAGGCTGGAAAATTAGAGAGCCGGCGGGTCCTGTACCCCGCAAGCTGATTGGGTAAACACTCCTGGTTTGTCAAAGCGGTGGGCTTCAAATTGGGGGGTTGTGGGGGTCTTGAGGCCTAGCTTGCTGGTCTGCTCCTTTTCAGCCCCACGTCCAATTTAGGGTCACTAGCAGTTTGAATAACAACAGCATGCGCCTGTTTCTACAGTGCAAAGCCATCAAGTGACAGCACCCCCCGCCCCCCCCCCCCCCCACACACACACACACACCTTAAAGGTGTAAACAAGTCCAAATGCATTAAGTCTATGAGCTTCAGCTCAAAATTCACTCAGTCGCCTTTTTATCCGCACACGACCCAGCAACACCTTTCGCTACGAGGTACAGTGAAAGTCAAAAGTAGACTGAATGAAAAGTTCACATAAAGTGAAATCAAGTACAGTAAAAATAAAAAAGTGGACGTAAACGGCAAGTTATGTTAAATGTGTCAAGAAAAAAGTCAAACGCAAATGTAAAGATGAAGTAAAAAGTAAAGTGAAGCATACAAAGTACAAAAAAAAAAAAAAACTGTGATAGTACAGTAAAAAGTAAAGTAAAACGCAAAATTTAAGTAAAAACCAATGTAAAAAAAGTAAAAAGCAAAGGGAAAGTAAAAAGTATAGTTAAAAGTAACAATGAGTAAATCAAAAAGCAAAAGAAGTAAAAATCAAAATGTTAAAAGCAAAGGTCAAGTAAAAAGTAACTGTAAAAAAGTAAAGAGGAAAGGAAAAGTAGAGTGAAAGCAAATGCAAAATAATTTTTTTTATTGAAAGTAACATAACATGATGTAACATAAAGTAACGTAACAATGTAAAATAAAAGAGCAATGCTAAAGTTTAAGTAAACGTAGAATAAAAGCAAACAAAATTACAATTAAAAGTAACCTAATGTGAACAAGTAAAAGTAAAATAAAAGAGTAATGTAATCTAACAGTAAAGTGAAAGTAACATAACTTAAGGTAAAGTTAAATTACATAAAGTAACACAATAAAATAAAAAGGAAATGAAAGGAGAGTAGCGTAACCTAGCGTATGTGTTTCTGGCTTCTATGTGAAAGGCACAGGTGCATAAATGCTTCATTATCTTCTATGACGGCTCTAATGTGACAACTGCTCCTGATGGACGTCATTCGAAGGAAAATCTCCCAGCTTTTGATGCCTCTTTTCATGCTCCCATCACCTTTCAAACCATTTCACGAGGCGAGGTTTTAAATATGATCCATAGCTATGACTTTAGCGGGCAACAAAGCCACTTGGTGCTGCCTCGCTCGCACCCCGGCCACCACAGAGTGTCCGAACATTGTTGATCGATTGATCTGTAATTACGTTATTGGAGCGGAAGTCGGAAGGGGACAATGGTGCCGCGGCATTGGCGTCTGCAGAGTGACGCTGATGTCAAACACATGTTTCCCCCCGCAGCCCGTGCGCAGAAATAGCCGGGCCTATTTCAGGGGCTGGTTAGCATGCAGGCTCCACAGGGCCCTGATGTTTGCAATCTGCGAGCAGCCGCAGAGGGTTTTTACATGATCAGTAATTCACAAAGACACGCACACACACACAAAGAAAAACGCGGTCAGGGCCCAAAGAATTCGTCTTTGTTTTGCTGCTGTTGCCATGCACTTGTGCTAAAATATGGCTCGGGTGCAGGCGGAACGGCATTAGGACAGCACAAAGAAAATAAACGCGGAGATCACATTTCCAGAGGAACGGGAAAAGTGAAAATACTCACATTTTCGGAGGCAGGGAGAAAACAAAAAACCTCTGGGTCAGCTGATAGTCTTGAGATTTCAAGACTATTCCCTGCATCGATTTAAGACACCTTGTGCTGGATGTAGCTAAGCAGCCCCAGAATATAACCACATCCATGTTTCAGTTTTTCTGATACTGAGCAACACATTTCACTCAAGAAAGCCTTGATGGTCTTGCGAATACACTGTGCCCCGCACAGATTTAAGAAACGCCGAGCCAGATATAACAAAGCAGCCCCAGAAACACAACCAAACCTCCTTCCGGTTTCACAGTTGTTAAAATGTTGTTTTCAAATCCTTGAGATGTCATTTTAACCTGCCGTACATAGATTCAAGACACCCGAAGTTTTGTGGCATATCGGCAAAATTATTTCACTGACCGTTCTGGATAAGACACATTTGTCATGTGCACAAAGGAAAAAACTTACTGGACATAGTACCGACTGTGAAACATGGAGACTAGGTTATGGTCTAGGACCGTTTTGCTACAGCTGGCACGAATTCATAATTCTTGAATGAGATTTTTTTTTTTTTTTTTTTACTACATCAGATTATATATCTGGACTGTAGGGGTTATCTTGGGAGCAAACAATTTCCTAAATTATATAAAATAAATGTCGTGATTTAGTAAAAAAACTTTCAAAAGTTCCCCACAACTGCCAGGTGTTTTATGCTTTTCAGCTTCTATTGTGTCACCAGTAAAAAAAAAGACTTCAGCCCTCCAGCAACATTTATTTGCAAACCTTTGTGCGTCTTCGTCTTTTCACGATTCATTCAATTGGAACATGACAACCCACCTGTATTTGTTTTAAGTGGAGATGTTTGCTTTTCAAACCCGAGGGCTTTTATTGCTATATCACTTCCACGCAATCCATCAGCGCAGCTTTATTTATTTATTTATTTTATTTCTTTTACAAAAATGAGCACGAGTGATTTAATAATTGATTATTTTATTCCACATCTACTGTATGTTGGAACTTTTGAGCTGAACGCATTTTAATGTTAACTCACTTGCTGTTAACCTTCGCCTTATTTCAACACGGAAATAATTTATTGGGTAATTGCAAAGTGTCGTTTTTGGATGGAGTCTGAAAACCATGTGTGGCCTCCGTGTGCAAACGTAATTCGTCATTTTTTTTGTCTTTTTTAAATTTATTTATTTATTTTTTAATAGTATTTTAGCCACAGACCTGCAAAAATAACAGTGAAAAATGACTACCCTCCCAAAAATGGACAATTTGCCGTTTATAAAAATAGCTCTAAAATAATCCCAGAGATTTATTTGGAGACTGCTTGGGAGGTCCCACAGCCACCAGGTTAGGAAACTACCGCAGCAGCAGCGGTAGTAATTCACACGGCATGCGCTGACAGGAACAAGGAAGACACACGCACCAACTCCGCTTTGCTGAGGAGGCAGACTCGGGAACCTTTTTTTTATTTTTTATTTTTTTTTAAATTTCCAAGATGGAATTCAAGCGGGAAAAACTCTCGCAGAAACATTTTAGTGCCAGTTAAATATAGCGACCGTGGCTAATATTTACCTGTGCGTGAGCTTTGGACTGTTGCGCCCTGACGCAGGGTTAAATGGTTCACTGTTGAGCACAACTTTGTTGCTAACCAAAACAACAGAACTACAGTATATGAGCTGTATGTTAGCATACAAACTGTTAGCATATAATAATTTCGGCAGTTCTTATCAGAAAACTACAAGGCAAGTTGTAAAATCATGATTGTATTCATCTGCATAAGCACATTTTGTTCTTGGTTCGCTATCTTGCCCTATGTTAGCATAACATGGGTTAGCGTTCTATCAGTTCTTATTTGAAATTCAGTTGCAAGATGTGAGATCCATGTCTGCCTCAGCGCTTTTTGTATTCAGGTTGCTATCTCACTACATGTAAGTATACAAATAGCATGTTAGAATTCTATGAGAAATAGCACCTGACTACAGGTAGTTATTATTGATTTATATTGATCATATTTATATTTTATCAGACTACAGGGCAAGTTGTAAAATCCTTATCAATCTGCCTTAACCCTTTCTCTACTCGGGTTACTATTGTGCTAAATGTTAGCATACCAACTGTTAGCATGTTAGCATTTTATCAATTCTCATTAGAAATAATACCCGACTGCAGGACAAGATGTAAAACCATTTTAAATACCATTTTAGCATTTCTCATTAGAAATAGCAAGATGTAAAGGGTATGTTGTAAAATTCTCATCTGCTTTTGCATTATGTACTCAGCTTGCTATCTTGCTGCATGTTAGCATACTAACTGTTAGCATTGTATCAGTTCTCAGAAATGATACCAGACTACAGGACAAGATGTAAGATCCTTATCAAACAGTCAAGCATTTTTTTGTGATCAGGTTGACTTTTTGCTATTTGTTAGCATGCCAAGTGATAGCATGTTAACATTTTATCGTTTCTCATTACACTTAGCACGTTACTACAGGGGAAGATCTAAAATCCTGAATGCTTGTTCGACTCCGGTTGCAATCTTGCTATATGTTAGCATACCAACAGTTAGCACCAGAGGCTTCACGTTTGTGTCAAGGTCAGCTAAATTGAACAGTCAGCTGCATGTGCACTTTAAAGCAATATTGTTGTAAAGTCTGCTGGAAAGTTCCCCCCTTGCGGGCCAAGGACCACACACGCAGCGTGCGGCCCCGCAACCACTTCTCTCCGTGGGAAGGAAGTCAGTGGCATTCCTTTACCTGTCAACCGTCTCTAGGTGACTCATCATAAGCCCCCACGCCGCCGCCATCATTGGGGCAGGCTGCATGCCCCTGAGGAGTTCATGACGGGCACGACTTTGACGTCAAGAGTCGCCGCCAAGGGTTTCCCTCTGTTGCTAGGCGATGATAAAAGAAACAAACAAACAAGGGGTTCCTTTTGTTATTGCGACACACCTGTCTGACAGTGGTTAATTGTCGCCTCACCACATATTGAGCAACTCTCATTTTTTTTTCCATGCGCTGTCTTCCATAAAATCGTTTGAGTGTCGTCACCACAGCAACCAAACAAGCTTTTGAGGAGGACAGGTGAGAGGAGCTTCGGCTCGAAGCTATGAATCATTCTCAAAGTATATTTTTAACGTCAGCATGTCCAAAGTGTTTGCCTTTTTGTTTTACTTGTGACGTTTTATTGTGATGTGATACCAGTGATGGTATGGTAAGACCAGAAATCAGTGCGACATAATGGCAGCGTAGAGACAGGGTGGCATGTTTCTCTGTCCAGGCTGCTCAGTACAATTTAAGAAGTATTTCATTAACTTAAAGTACTTCACTAAAAATCATTGGGAAAGGCTCCCCCCCCCCCCCCCCCCCCCCCCCCGTCCTATGTCAAATTTAGAAGACAATTATTTTTCACTTCATGGGGAATTTAAGCTTTACTACAAAGTGGTTACCTTATATTTACACTTGTATGACAGTAAAAACATTTAAAAAGTGCAACCTTGACACATCCTTTAAATCGCTAAACCTCCACCACACTGGACTTTTTCTGTTGTTTTTTTTTGTGAGAAGGGAACGAGTTACGGCAAGGACGACAGTTAAGACTTCAAATGTTCCTTAACGAGCATGTAAAGCAAATAAAGTGTATAAAAACATAGTTGTTCTGATTTTTAAAACTATTACTTACGATGAATGTAACATTATATATTACATGTATTATATAAAATGAAATTAGTTATTACTATTAAACCAATTGGGATTTTCTCTGTAGCAATTCCACCACAAAAAGTGCAAGTGACGGCAAAGATGGAATTACTGTAGAATTGTGAATGGAAATAATTGCCACTTTGCATAGTAACGAAAGCAGGGCACGTGTTGTGTTCTGTCTGCCCACTACAGCTTCAACAACAATGATGTTGAGTATGTAATTAGTGACTTTTTAATTTCACTAGGCAGTGGTTCAGTTTTGACATTTGCAAAACAGAAAATCTTTTCCTCCACCTGTACAATTAAAAGGTTTTACGGTGGCCACAGCTTCACCCCGGAGCGGATTAATTCCATCTCTATTGTTCACATTGTGTCGAAGATCACAAACAGCCTCAGATAAAACGTTACGGCACGCCAGCGGAGCTTATCGCCAGATGGCGACGATTGGAGCAGACGAGATACGCCATCTAATCTGTAGCCGTCTATTAGCAGCCTCATCATACCAACCGTTCCAGATGCGACGATACGCATGCAAGATTGTAAATGATCTGTTTCACTACTGTTGTTGTTGTGTGTGTGTTCTGCTCTCAGGAACACCTCCAGGCGAGAGAACACAGGTGCACTTTAAAGATTTATTTTTTTTGGGCATTCATTATCTCATTAAGTCGAAAGGATGAGCTACACAACGCCGCCTCAGAACATTATGAACACATTCCCGTGAGAGACGTGTGGAAAAAAAAAACAACAACTATGTAAATGAGAGGTATTAGTTTAACAATCTGTTGTTATTGTGGTTGGAGCAGCTATAGCTACTATTTTGGTTATTGAACCGGCCAAGAAAAACATTAAAAGCAGCTCTCAATAAGATGCCGTACCGCAGTGGTACATTTTGTACAAAGAAATGCTAGTGGAGTAGTGATCAACCAACCTGCCTCAAAAGTCAACTCAGGTTGCTATCTGACCAAATGTTAGCATACCAACTATTAACATGTTTTCAATTCTCATTAAAAATCGCACCCGACTACAGGGCAAGATGTAAAATCCATATCGATGAGCCTTTGCCCTCTCTCTACTCTGCTTGCTATCTTTTAGCAGAACAACTGTGAGCATGCTAGCATTTCATTAATTCACATCCAAAATAGTACCCGACTACAAGGCAAGATGTAAAAACTTCATCAGTCTACTTGCTTATTATTTACTAGGCCCATTTCCACCACTAGAGTGTACAGTACAGATCAATGCAAACTAGAACTTGCAGACATTCCAACAGCTTCTTCCCTCTTGCAATCAACTTCTTAAACACCTAACCTACAATTCCATTGCAACATGCTGGCAATTTTTTGTCTTAAGTTTGTTGTCACATTTCTGTGGGGCCATTTATACATTACTCGTCCATTCACTATAGTAGTCTCGCCACGCTGCACTATTTGCATATCTCTTGTTGACCAATACTGGTCACTCATGCCAGAGTAGCATTTGCTCCATTTGCACACTGATTGAGGAGTATCTGCAACATTTGCACAATCAACATTGTCCCAAATTATCGCACTACTCGCTCGAAGTCTCGGCACCCTTTGCACAATGGTCATTGCACCGGACTATTGCAAAATCATTCAAGTCATTCAAACTGCTCTAAGTGCTAGAGGACTCTGCATCTTTTTGCATAATTGTCAAAAAAATAAATAAATAAATAAATAAATAAAAATGTACCGGCATTACCAGATAACGAGCAACCCTTTATTGCTTAGTGACTGTTTTTTGTCAATGTCTTTATGTCCCAAAAGTATTCTCTGTCAATTGACTGTCTGTTGTCGTACTAGAGCGGCTCCAACTACCGGAGACAAATTCCTTGTGTGTTTTTTGGACATACTTGGCAAATAAAGATGATTCTAATTCTGATTCTGAGTTAGCTCACGATCTATGCCTACACCCCAAACATGCATCTTGCCTGGATGCTTATCACGCTGCCTCATCTTCGACCAGTACCTGACATTTGACCATCATGTCACTAAACCTTTCCAGTCCTGCTTTCTTCAGTTACAAAATATTGCTGGAATAAGACATATTTTTCTCCCTTAACCTCTTGAACAATTAATCCACCCATTTATCTTTTCAGTTTTAATATTGTGGCTCCCTCTACACATGCCTTTTCTGAAACACTTATAGTTAATCAAAAATAGCAACTACATTTCTAACAAGAACCAGCTCGAGGTCCCCTATTACCCCTATCGTTGCATCGATCCATTGGCTTCCAGTAAAATTCAGAATCTACTGAAAGATTCTCTCACTTATGAAGCACTAGATTTACATTGTGCATCTACGTTTGTCTAGTTTAACCAATTTGTCTCAGTGTTGCATGTCTCTGTGAAGCGCTTTGTAACTGCATGCTTTAAAAAGTGCTATATAATTTACATCCATCCATCCATTTTCTGAGCCGCTTCTCCTCACTAGGGTCGCGGGTGTGCTGGAGCCTATCCCAGCTATCATCGGGCAGGAGGCGGGGTACACCCTGAACTGGTTGCCAGCCAATCACAGGGCACATACAAACAAACAACCATTCGCATACACATTCACACTTACGGCCAATTTAGAGTTGTCAATTAACCTACCATGCATGTTTTTGCGATGTGGGAGGAAACCGGAGTGCCCGGAGAAAACCCTTGCAGGCACGGGGAGAACATGCAAAATCCCACAGGCGGGGCCGGGGATTGAACCCCGGTCCTCAGAACTGTGAGGCAGACGCTCTAACCAGTCGTTCACCGTGCCGCCTATAATTTACAACAAAAAAAACCAAAACAAAAACCCAAAAAACATGCCTAACCTTAGCAATTTTGTCCAACCAAGTTGCTATTTTGCTGTGTCAGCATACTAGCATTGTATCATTTATCATTAGAAATAGTAGCCGACTAAAGGAAAAGATGCAAAATTGTCAATCAAACTTAATGGTTTGTCTACTTAAGTTGCTATCTTGCTCTATGTTAGCATACTCTTAGCATTTGATCAAATATTGCAAAAGTGCCAAGGTAGAGGGAAAGATGTAAATCCTCATTAATCTCCCTTAGTGGTTTCTCTACCCAGTGTTGGCTAGTCCTGCCTTAACTCAGACTTGTTGCATGAAGTGATGACGCCTGCTCGGATGACAGGCGAAACAATCCAGTTGAGACTGATTCGATGCCCTGAGAATGCAATGATCTGGATAAATGAGAATATTCACAGGCATCTATCCAGGTTGCTATCTTGCTATACATTAACATAGTAGCATTTTATCATTTGTCATTCAAAATAGTAGCCAAATACGGGGCAAGGTAGGGTTGCACAATTAATAGAATTGTAATCATGATCGCGATTTTGGCTGCCATGATTAAATGAGCCTTAACTTCTGCAATTTTTTTTTTCTATTTAAAATGCGGCCACTGCTGCATGTGAAAAGTGCTTAATTCGTAGCAGTGCCCGCAACCTAGTAAGCCAGCCACCAGGGGGCGAATGTATGGTTAAGGCAGCACGGTCTGTGGCCACCTTCAAGTAAAAGCGCAAAATGGCATTGATGTCCAATGTAGCAATATATGAAGCTTTTCCTTTGATCGTTGTAGCGGCTGCATTGACTTCAACTTTTCGGCTGACCGCAGGAAAAAAAAAAAGAAAAATAGAGAGGAAAATCACAACTGTGAAATTCTTTGCAGTTTA
This sequence comes from Phyllopteryx taeniolatus, assembly GCF_024500385.1. NCBI lineage: Eukaryota > Metazoa > Chordata > Actinopteri > Syngnathiformes > Syngnathidae > Phyllopteryx > Phyllopteryx taeniolatus. The sequence goes on along the minus strand of NC_084515.1, from coordinate 12,864,755 downwards.
ATCCTTATCAATCTGCCTTAGTTGCTTCGCTACTTAAATTGCTATCTTGCGCTATGTTAGCATGCCAGCATTTGATAATTACAAGGCAAGATGGAAAAACTGTATCAAGCAGCCTTCTATCCTTTTATACTCTGTTGGTGTCTTGCTATATGTTAGCATGCTAACATTTTATAAATACTCATTGGAAAGAGTATCTTACAATAGAGCAAGATCTAAATTCTTTATCAATCTACCATTGTCCTTTCTCTACTCCGGTTTCTATGGTGCTATACGTTAGCATACCAACTTTTAGCATGCTAGCAATGTATCTGTTCTTATTCAAAATAGTACCTGAATACAGGGCAAGATATAACATCTATCTGTCTAAATACTTAATAAAATGCATCACGTGTGAAACAAGGATAAATGTTGTGGGGTTTTTTAAGGGTTGCAGATGCTAATATTACAATGTTAGTCAAAACGGCCAGTAAGGCCAATAGCATGACGTGACAAAATAGTACACAAAAGTTGTTGAAGTTGATCTTGGTCACCTCTATGTGGTGACTCGTAAGCCCCCCCAAAAAAGAAATGTCACTATTTTAATGACAGTGATCTCACTGGACCGCTGCACTGTGGGCCCAACTTGAAGGTGAGCACAAAGGCCACAGTGTGCCGAGAGCATCCTGCGTTCGCCACAACTTGACTCACATCCTTTTTCCAGCTCGCCGGGCCTATTTACGGAGCGTAAACTGGCGCTAAATGGACTATGATATCACAGGTGGGGGATGGGGGGATTTAGGGATGGATCTCCAGTCCAGTAGGGGCCTTGGAAAGAATCATCCAATGAGTCTTAAGGTGGTCCGGTGAATTACAATATCACAGCAAGTGTCAGGTTTGTGTGGTGCGTAAATGTTTAGGGCAACTGTGGTCAAGTGGTTGGGAATGCAGCCTGTGACTGCAAGGCCACAGGTTTGACTGCCTACCAAATGATTACTTCAATGGCACTGGAGAGCTTCTCCAGTGTGTTACTAAAGGCTGGATTTACACAAAAAGCTCCAAATAAAATCCTCAATCTTAGCGCTTTTTGTGCTCAAGTCGCTACCTTGCTATGCTAGCACACCAACTGCTAACATATTGGCATTAACAATTCTTGTGAGAAGTAGTACACAAATAAATGTCAAAAGCTAAAGTCCTTATTGATCTGGCATAGCGCTTTGTCTACTCAGGTTGCTATCTTGCTAAATGTTGGCACACTAACTGTTCATATGTTGCGTTTGATCAACTCTTATTTAAAATAGTAAACAGCAGGGTAATATGTAAAATCCGTATCGATCTATGTATGTATCTATCATATATGTTACCATTTGATCAATTCTCATTTTAAAGAGTAACGACAACAGGGCAAGATGTTGACCTGGTAACCACAGTAAACCTGGTAACCATAGTAATAGGGTGGGTGGTGGGTATTAACATTTCTCTTGACTTGCCCCCTGGGGCCTGTACCCGTGTCCCTCCTTTTGGGACTGGTCAGGTGCTTAGGTTGGACTAGGGGACCACCCTGGGTCCTGGGTGGCGTCCCCCTGGGTGGGTCCACCGCAGGATGGGCTCGCTGGCTTGGCCCCTTTCCTGCCTTTCTGTACTAAGGTTGCTATATGTTATCATTTAATCACTTCTCATCACAAATGGTACCTGACTACAAGGCAAGATGTAAAATCCTCATCAATATGCCCTAGCACTGTACTCTGGTTAGCATTTTTCTACGTTAGCATCCCAACTGTTAGCATTTAATCAATTCTCATTAGAAATCGAACCAGTAAACAGGGTAAGATGTAAAATCTTATTGATCTGCCTTATTGCTTTTTTCAACTCAGCTATCTTGCTATTTGTTAGCATACCCATTGTTAGAATGTGATTACTTCTCATTGGAAAAAGTACCTAACCCATGTTAATTGGCCTTAGTGCTTTTTGTAGTGAGGTATATATGTTAGCATTTTAATCATCACAGTATACTGCAGCCTGAAGGCACATATCCATTGAAGCGCAAGATGTCCAGGGATGCTCATTTACTACTTCACTAATATTTAATGGTCGTTTACCAGATGAATGAAGTTGTTTACATCATTTTGGGGTATGTACTGGTTGTTTCAGGTGTTCAATAAATGTAAACAATTAAATGGGATATGGGTCACTTGAAAGTAGAAAATAAATATCAGATTTAGGCACGAAATCAGAATTGGGAAGTAAAACTGACCAAAAAACAGCCTTAACTTAGGGGTGTGCACCAATGATGAGGGGAGTCTGCAAGTGTTTTCTCTAAATATACATTTAATGATTTTACAGGATGTGGTTACATAGAGAAGGGGGTTATAGATAAGGAATCGCCATGCGACCAACTGCAACATAAACGGTTTGATTTTCTTTTTTTTTACGCGCATTTGAAAGCTGACAAAGGGGAAAAGCTGATGGCACTGTAACACAAAGAGACATACTGATTGGCTCACTTGTAACTAATAATAACACTGACCTCATTGATATGTAGCAAATATATACATACAAATAATCAACAAAGAGGTGTGTGATGTTTGTGACCTACTGATGACATTGCATGTAAACATGACTCCTGCTTTAGTTGGCCACACACTGGAAAACTTAGCGCTTTCCCCCGACGTACGAACTCTCCGTCTATTTGCGTTGACTGGAAAATGATCAAAAACAAGTAAGTCAGTCCTCTGTGGTCTCCTGACTGACACCTGCCAACGACGGCTCATTAGCCGCACCACCCCCCACCGCCACTGCCGTCGTCCGGCTTCCTCCCGCCCTGGCTGAGGCGTTGCCTTACTGGGTGCGGAGCTGGTAATCTGTGGGAGGAAATGGGACAAGACTTAATCTAATATACGAATAAATAAAAGAGGTGCAATTGTAGAGAAATCGAGTGGCGGCAGCTTTCCAATCCGGGAGGAGAGGACAACCAAGGAAATGAGATGTGGATGTGCGGCAATTAGTGAACTTAAAGACCCGACATGCGCAACCTTTTCCGCATTATGATACAAAAGGGGGAGGGGGAAGAAAAAAAAAAAAAAAAATTCACTTTCACAGATTTCACAGGAAGTTGCCTCATGTTGTAGCTCTTCTTATTTTTATAGAAGTGCATCAGTTCCCACAACATTGCAGGCCATTGCCTAACTCTTGCCTAATGCCTGTGTGTGTGTGTGTGTGTGTGTGTACTTACCTCCATTCTGCGTGATGTAGCGCACCCATGGCAGAGCCTGATAGCCGCTCTTCTCGATGATCTTCAGGTAGCGCACCTGCCAATAAATGCAAAGTTACCAACACAACACTCACTACAATCGTGACTATTGCATGCTTTTATGCTGGCCAAATCAGGTACCATTTCTAGTTCCAATATCATACGTTCATTTTTAATCACATTGCGTTTGGGTATTTCAGGTATTCTATACTGCTTATCCTCATTAGGGTCGCAGGTGAGCTGGAGCCTGACTTTGGGTGAGAAGCAGGATAAACAGTGGACTGGTCATCAGTCCATCACTAGACACAAATAGACAAACAGCCATTCACACTTATATACACACCTATGGACAATTTTGAGGCTTTAATTAACCTAACATGCATGTTTTGGGGATGTGGGAGTAGAACCGACGCAAACACGGGGAGAACCTGCAAACTCCACACAGTTCAAACCCCGAAAGGCAGACGCGCTAACCTCTATTCCAGTGATTCCCAACCAGTGTGCCGTGGCACATTAGTGTGCCGTGAGCGCTTCTCAGGTGTGCTGTGGGAAATTATCAAATTTTACTTCATTGCTCCAAAAAATATTTATTTACAAGAAATAATGTATCTCTGTTCATCTATTTATGCCAGTGAGGCTTAGTGACGGACAGAACAAATAAATGCTCTTCTATTCGATGGCAGGAAGTACATACAATAAATAATGTATCCACTTTTTGTGACATTTTTTTTGTTGGCGTGCCGTGAGATTTTTCAATAGTAAAATGTGTGCCTTGGCTCCATAAAGGTTGGAAATCACTGCTCTATTCCACCGTGCTACCCTATTTCAGGTACCCTGTGGATGGATGGCTTATGTTAAATAAACCCCTAAAAATGGCTCCTGATGAAAAGGCGCAATATGTGTCGTGGTCTAATGGAACAAAATCAGCTAGGCAGATTCTACGAAACTACAGGATTAAGTAGTGAAGACATCCGGCGTCACGTCCGTCAAGACGTGCATGGCACAAGAAATTTATGGTGCCAGGAAGTGTGTTGGCTAAAGTGAGGAGTGGAGGACCAAATTTATGAAAAATGACCACACAAACAAGCAATATATCTATCTATATATATATATATATATATACTTATGTTGTAATAATTTTCACAGATTTGTCTATACATTTTTGTTTGTAATAAATTTGTTAAATTATAAAGACACTTTCGGGACATTAGATACCCCTGCAAGCCTTCTGCCCTACGAACACCTCGTTAAAAACACAAGCCAGATTAGGGTTGACTCGTCTAAACCGTACCAGAATTTACTGTTTGGTGGCTTGAGCGATTAAAGATATTCTTAGTAGAGCAAGTGCGAAGGACAGGAAAGGTTCTAGAACTTTGTATGGTTTTGCAACGCTCCCCCTGTCCAAACCACAGACCTTTCGAGCCCTAAGGAGGATGAAGAGTTCATCTTCAGGGAGTCTTGCAAGACGAGGACTTGAGGAAGCAGCGCCGTGACTCACAAGAAGGGGGAAGAAGCTACAGAACCACCGTTCGAGGGAAAACGTGTTTCTTCAACATGACTGTGTTTATCTTTTTTGGTCACATCAGCACAATCCCCCATATGACTTTCACAAGCCGTTAACCGACAATCGAGCTGGCCGAGTGTTACCACACGACTGGGTTTCGAGAAAAAGGCCCAGAAATATCCTTCCACCTAAACACAACTGCACTTGGATGACACAGCGGAGTTCGCTGTCACAACTTGTATCGGAAAGATTGCAGCTAATTGCTGTGTATGTGCATGTAAACAGCACTCCTGTGCACCAATGACTTGACCTCACATGCGGATGCTCACCATTATGAGGCCTGGATGCGCATTTGACCACTGTAAGGCTGACATGTCCTTTTTATTTATTTCTTTTTTTCTTTTTTGACGGGGGGGATAAACCGCCATGTCTCTGTCACACCGGCTTCCAGATGAGAGCGGGAAAGCAAGGAATTTGTTAGCGGACTGGCGGCGGTCCTCGGCTCTCTGGTCGTCTTGTTTTCCCTCGACCCAGCGAGGTCACGGAGAGCCGCGGCTCCTGGATACACGAGACCAAGCGATGGATTGACGCGGCATCGGGCTGGCACGGCGCAACCGTGTCCACGCAGTCAGCAAAAAACGGCATCAAAAAGCCACCAAAATACCATTCTAGCTTATGACTTTGTTTGCAATAAAGAGATGCCTTCTTTCTGTGTCAATGTTCTTTAGAAACAGCAAGGAAAACATAATCACAAGCTAGAATGGTATTTTGGTGGCTTTTTGATGGCGTTTCGCTGACTGCGTAGATCCCGCGTCGATCCAGCGTTTGTCCTCATTAACGGGAGGGACAAAGTTGACCCCAGGAATTTTCCGCCTTCGGGGCTACTCTCAGAGCAGTAAGCAAACCGCCATCAAAAAGCTGCCAACATACCATTTTAGCTTCTGAATTTGCTATGGAGAGATGCCTTTTTGTGTCACTGTTCTGTATATATGGCACAGGAAAACAAAGTTACGAGCAAGAATGGAATTTTGATGGTAATTTGATGGCGTTTTGCTAACTGCATAGATCTAATCTCAATCTCGCTTTTGTGCTCATGAATGCGGGGGCAAAAGTTGACCAAGGAATTTTCCACCTTCTGAGATACTATCACAGCAGCCAGCAAAACGCGATCAAAAAGCCACCAAAGTACCATTCAAGCTTGTGTAAAGATGCCTTTTTATCCGTGTCACTCGTCTGTATAAATGGCACAGGAAAACAAAGTCACAAGCAAGAATAGAATTTTGATGATAATTTCTTGGCATTTTGCATTTTGGGGTCGTGCTAGCCCGACCCCACGTCGATGCAGTGTTTGCCCTCATGAATGGGGGACAAAGTTAACCTGGGAATTTTCTGCGTTCTGAGGTACTATCAGAGCTAGCCACAAAATGGCATCAAAAGCCACAAAAATACCATTCCACCTTGGAAGTTTGCAATGTAGAGAGGCCTTTTTTTCCTTTGTTGCTGTTCTGTGTAAAGTACGTGTCTTAATGAAAGGGGAGGGACAAGGACAACCTGGGAATTTATCGCCTTCTGAGGTACAAGTCGAACCATACGCAAAACGACATCAAAAGCCACCATCTTCAAAATCCTACCTTGTGACTGTTTGCCATGTAGCGCATGTCGCTTTTCTATAGAAATGGCACAAGGGGGCGTGGGGGGAATCTAACAAAACGCCCAAGATTGGATGGTATTTTGATGACATTTTTGACTGACTGTGTGGACACGCTTGTGCCGTTCCAGCCCCCAGCTCACATCGACCCAGTGTCTGTCCTAAATTTTCCACCTCCTGATGTATTATCAGCGCACCCATCAAGACGCCACAGTCTTTAAAATTCTGGAATTTGTTTGCGATGTTGTCTTTATTCCATGTTGCTGTTCTAGATAAATGGCATGGAATAAAGGAATCACTATCCTGCAAACTAAGTCGTATGGTATTTTGATGGTGTTTTGTTGACTGTGGGCAAGGTTGCCCCTGCCAGCCCGAAATAAAGATGATCCAACCTTATGAATGAGGGAGACGTAATCGATCCGAGAATTTTGCACTTTCTGAGGTGTTATCAGATCCGTGACAGGGGACTCTCTGAGTCTAAGGGTATTTGACAATGCCGAATGGGACATTTAGCACCCGTCACTCACTTCTCCCTCCCTGTTCTGATGAAAGCAACTTTAGAGTTTAATTCATCACCCCGCGATCTAACGTTGTGACCCATTGAAGCGTCTGATTGCGAGACGCCGGGTTGTTGTTATGGCAATATCCCGCTTAGTTGCGTAAAAGGTACATAAATCGTGGCGCTTGCGTTCCAGCTCTGATGCTGTAATTTTGTGGCATCTCTGTCAAAGAGGTTAGCGTCCGCCTTCGCGTCTTGTCACCTTAGCTGGCGTCAATTGCCACCTGCCATAAGTGTGGCCTTGCCACATTTATACAAGCGCTTAAATGCATCTCGCACACTTCAATTGTGCTGCCCTCTCTGCAATTAGTGGCACAGTTAAGGGGAACTTTCCTATGCTCTGATATTTACAAAGGTAAATTAAACTTCACCGCCACTGCTCGCACGGAGCAAGCGGCACGAAAAGCACGAGACGACGTTTGCCGCTGCCCTCTAATATAACAGCCTGACGCACGATTCGGATGGGAACATGGGTGGCCACATTGGAGAAAAGTCGAAGTCACCCAATTGAAGATAAAGTCTCTCACGCTTGTCTCAAGTAGCGTTTCGCAGTAAGCGTGTAGACGTCTTCATCAGGGCTCGCCCGTAACCACTGGTCATCCAGTGAGCAAAGTGAGAATGACCAAATTATTAGTATCATACTTTCCACTTGACTTTAATAGGAGCGCCTTATTCCTGAGTGTGCTGCATGACGTCCGCGCTGACTTCAAAAATCATGGCAAATGTCAAATGCTGGATGCAGACGATGCATTAAAAGAAGTCTCGTTGAGAAGTTACCTGGTACCACTTTACCCCTAATTGTCTTAGCTTGTCTCCACTTTTTGGAGGAACTGACACAAATGGTTACAGAAGAACTGCTTGCCAAATAGTAAGACATATGTACAGTCAATTACAATACAATCACAGTACACTTTTTCATATTTATATCTCTGTTTATATTATCCATATTTATACCTATTCATTTCTACTCCTTTTTCAAACACGACTTTCAATATATATTATGCATACATATGATGGATATCAACAGTTTCATACACTCTACATACTGAGTGTGTTCTAATTCATCATTCTATCTTAGTGTCAATGATATACTTCCCACTTTGTACAAATTGTATAAATATTACTGTAGCATAATTGGACTACACTTATAAAATACTCATACTTACCACATACCAACAAACGGCAACTTAATCTTCATCCCCCCCCCCCTCCCTTCTTGCTTAAATTAGATTTAAATTTCTTTCAATTCCTCCTCAATACTGCTCCTGTATTTGGTTGTTTTCGAAATCGTTAGCCTCATAGCATAATTGGCCAAGTCATTTTTAACTTACTGTTACACTATGTATAAAAAATATCACCATGCTTGTAAAATGTTTTTGTTTTTTCTTGTTTTCCACAAATGTTCAAATGTACCTAGGCAACTAAGCTATTAGGTTAACGATATACTTAATATGAGCATATATTTGTGAATATTGCTGCTGTGAAATTTGTATTTGCCTCCCTTGACGAATAAAGTATCTATGCCATATTTTGACCCTTTGTGGCTTAGAAGCAGTAGCCCTTCATAAATAACATTTCTTCACAAAATGGCTCCTTTTTGTCAACTATAAACTGGTAGAAGCTCAATAGGCTCCATTCAATGTGGCTGTACCTTGAACTTGCCATATAGTGAATCAACCCCCTTATGAGATGTGGTTTACAGTTGTTTACACATTACTAATGTCATTAATAACCTTATCATAGTGCATCACAAGGTACAGTTGACATTGTACTGTTACAATAATTCAAGATATAGTTAAACATTGTTCCACTAGAAATGCACGGTGGCAGATACCAACAAAATATCATACTGGACATGTATGCACGTTTTGTTTTCATAAACATAAGTTGCTCAAAAGAGCAATTAGGTTACCCAAGCTCATTGCTTTGGAATCACAAGTTTTTTTCCCCCCCCTCTTTACATACAACATACTGTGTGTGGTATGATGGAATGTCTTTGACTCATATGGGAAAATCAAACTTCTGCAACGTTAGTCAATTAAAAAAAAAAATGTACATTGTTAAACTTCGGTTTGATGTGGAACGCATGTGTGTAATTACGGCGACCTGAGCAAAGCACAAACAAGTCTTTGAATGCGTTGCCGAGTAGCGTTCGCATTGCGTCCCGTCACGACATGGGAAAATGTGATGTCGCGTTCCGGCATCGCTTCTGATCATGGGATGACTGTCATTATGCAGTCTGCGTGGTTTGATGCTGCCAGCAGCGCTTTGAGGAGGAAGTTCATTTGCATCATTGTTTTAATGGGAACATTGTATATTGTAATGAATTATTTTTTTCCCCCCTCCGTGATAAACACAAAGGCCGGTCAGACAGCTGCTCTATTACTAAGTGAACTTTTGCCGCTGCTCTACTGCCCGGTTTGAATTGTCTAAATTCCAATGTGGAGATAGTGAGGAGCATGTGTTTTTATGCATTACACTCAACTGTGGTGACCTTAAATGACTCATTTTACGCTCAATTTGGCAGGTAGTAGGTCCCTTTCACTATTATGACTTACAGTAAGAGTTAAACTAATGATTAATGGTAAAGTAGTACCAAGCCACTTTTTAATAAGAGTCTTTCACCCAGAGGCATCAGCTGCATTTCCAGTGGTTCGTACCTGGATGCCTGAGGTGGTGAAGTAAGGGATCTCAAACTTGACGCTGATCGGGGGCTTCCCCTCCTTGTCTTCTGCTTCCACGCTCGGAAGGCCGAAATGGGCCCGCATCAGATACTCCTTGCCGCCCTGTCACGAGGACAACATCTTAGAAACCGAGATGTTGCGGGAGAATTAAAAGCAGGCTGGTTTGGCTCCAGAATGAGTCACCGCAAGACCAACAAGTAATATTTGCATAACACGCAGTCTTTTTTATGAGTCACTCACAGGGAAGGACTTGATGGACCAGACGATCTCGCTGTTTTCTGGAACCCACTTGACGCTGCCAACCGTGGTCTTGAACTTGGGAGAGTCAGCGTCTGTTGGCACAGGAATGTGGATCTCCACGTTGTTGGCGGTGGAGCGCCGTTTGAACTGGCTTTTGGCCTACGATGGGTGGTGGCAGGACAAGTAGGTGAACAAATGTGCCAAGATGAGAAACCAGTTTGTTGCTTTGAGCGTTCTTGTCACGCACATGACAACAAAAGTGAATTAATTACCATGTAATTGTTCAATAATGGACTGACACTGCCCAATGCAACTATGGCAACCGGAAAATACTAGAACTTACCTTTATCATGTACTCGATGCGACTGTGAGAGTGCTTCTCGATGACGGATTCAATCCAGATCAGAGGCTTCACCTGAGACAAACAACAGCACAGTCTATCATCTGCATGCAAATTCAGTGGATTGCATTTGATCATTCTCTTACTTATCACATAGTCTCCCTCTACTGGACAACATACATTATTACGGAGACAGAAAAAGAGGAGCGATTGGTTGTGTTGAGTCAAGGCAAAGATAGGCTGAAGTGCTGCTGGTATCCCTGAATTGTGCTACTGTATTATTGTATCGTGCTGTATTATTGGTATCCCTGTATAGTGGTCATGGAGAGGCTAAATGTTGATCAAAAAGTGGTTCGAAAGAATTCCAAGTCCAGGCATTCAGTTGGATACTTGAAACCTAAAATTCTCAGAACATCAAGTCAATCACAACTGGACTGTTTTGGTTGTCTTGGAAGACGCTTCGCCTCCCATCCGAGCAGGCTTCGTCGGCAGCACTGAGAATGAAATGACGTGGATGAATGCTAATATTCACAGGCATATTTCAATGTAAAAAGCCTTTATTTCTTGGGCTCAAATCTTCAAAAAACATCATCTGGTATCAGCCCACCAGCCTTCAAGAGGGTGTTTTTAATAACGTGTTTCTCGAGTCCTTCACTAGTCTGGATGCCCCGTGGCAACGTACTGCCTCTTACAGGTCAGTCTTGGTACTACAACATATATCTAGTTTGGGGAAGGAGCCTCACCGATAGTGGGTTGATTGTGTTGCTCATCTCAAGTACAACACCAACCATAACACTGCGGCGTGTGCGTATTGCTGTATTGAGCATGTTTGGCTCTACATATGCATGGGGAGCAGTCGTTCTCACATATTTATCTCTCACATAAAAAAAAATAAACATCGAGACCAATCCACAATCACTGTTAATGTACGGAAACCTCAAACCCTGCATGAAGCTTAACCTCATCACGAATCAACCACACTACACAGCCATCAGCAAAACCATGCGGCAGCAGAAGTCGCAGTAATGGTAAGAAATATTTCATATTAGTTAGCTTCAGTATAACAACGTTATTAAAAAGAATAAATTCAGAGACAGATGCACTCCAGCACATCCGCAACTCGAGTGAGGATACGCGGTTCAGAGAATGGATGGATGGACTGTGTGTTGATGAGTCTTTAGCAAAAAATCGTAGATTAGCATTCTGGTTGACAGTGTTCGCTCTGCATTCTGTGTGTTTATGTTCCTGGGAGTTATGAGACTTTGGACTCGGTTCTTGTTCCTCATTTCTCCATGAAAATCTTTTTAAATGTGTTTTGAACTCCACCGAAAAAACATTGTACTCACGTGAGTGTTAAGGCGGTAGGACATGAGCTCGAACTCGCCGTCGGGGGGGATGAAGGAGATGGTGCGGTCGTTCTCAAAGCGAGACAGGCGGACGCACTGGTGAAACTTGACGTCCTCGAGCTCCACTGACTTACTCTTACCACCTGAAATGAAAGAAACCACGACAGACGATGTTTTCCGCGAAGAGCCGGAGCGTAACTGAACGGTGTCAAGTAAAAGTCAATTCTATCATTTTTATCCAGTCCGGACGAGCATAACAGGCAATGAATCAATGGTTACCATTGTGTGGAATTGATCATTGAGTCATGATTTCTTGAAGCTAGGTTTTACACGATCAGGATTTTTGGGGCCGATCAGCGAGTTTAAAAAAACGATAACCGATCACAAGATGGAGCAATGTGTCTATTTAAATGTTCATTTACTTAATTGCCCCAAGAAATTATATTTACAATAAATAGATCTTTGTTCATCTATTTATGCCAGCGAGGCATAGTGACAGACAGAATAAATAAATTCTCTCCTATTAGATGACAGGAAGTACATACAGTAATTAATGTAACATTACAACATGACAGAAATAATGGGTGCTAATATATTGTAATTAAATTACTTTATTGTAATTACATCACACACACCGGAGCTTTAGAGCATGATTCGACAGAACACCGGTACAACCGTTAGTGCTAGCACTGGCTTGCTAGCACGTTTTGTTTCCTGCTTGCGAGCCGTATCGTATTAAAAGTACGTGAACATACCTCAAGCAAGCCTTGAATTAAAGTCCTCTCCGGAGCACCGGTGACCACCAACGCAAGTTTTTCCCCATTTAGTTCTTATAATACACACGACACGACGCGATCGATTGTTGTTGTCGTGGCCACGGTAACGAGTCTATCCGGTCGCGTTTGAGTTGTCAAGTTAAAGCCCAATGATCGTAAAAAACAGGATGTGGTCGTATCGGAATACAAGATTACCGATCAGGCCGATACGAAGCAATTGAGGCAAAATTGAGACAGTGTTGATTCAATCTGAACTAAAGAAAAGGTCACCAGCTATGAGAAGCGTGCAGCATTATTGAGCTCAATATCACACTTGCATGGAAACAGGAGTTTAGATAATTCAGAGTGACAGTCTCCTATCCCATGAGATTTTTTTAAATTAATTGATTAATTGACAGTTACTTTAGGCCATACTCAATCAAATACAATGCTATGAAAAACTCTTAGGCCACCATTAGATTTGTTGTATTAACAATGCCATAATGCTCGTAAAATTCCCATCCTTAACTTTAGTGCATAACAGCGTCCCTGAAACAAACCAGCACCATGTTTTGACCCAAATGAGAGCCACTGTTCGTTATCATGGAAACTGGTGTCCAGTGATTGGCACTGCAATCAATTTTGAATGAGTTTCCTGTCCATTTATTATTTCTAACGAATTGATTAATTGATCTCGAAGCCAAAGCTTTTGTAAAGAAAATGCCCGCACGTTTTGACACAAATCAGAGCCCCTGGTGTGTTATCGTATTGCGGGAACTCACGTCCAGTGTTTTCAAATAGAACCTTGTCGTTGAGGCCAAGGCGCAACTCGGGCATGCCGGACAGGAAGACGCGCATCTTAATGGAGCCGACAATTTCGCTGCGCAGAACGTTGCCATTGGCGCTGACCTGAAGAATGGAGGTAGCACAGAGAAGCTTTTTAAAATGCAGCACAAGCTTTGCCATCTTGACTGAAGGATGTGGTGGCACACACAGGAAGGACATTTGAAGCATTCCGAGAGCAACACAAGACAAGCTTACATGAGGCTAAAACGAACAGTTCCTACCAGGAGATTGACCGACTCGATAACGTCCAGGAAGACTTCGTTTTTCCTGTACTTGATGCCCTCCGAGCGCCAGGAGACCGCGTTGGTGACAGTGGCGGGTGGGCGAGGGGCGCCCGTGTCCAGTTTGTGACCCTCCTGAGTTATATACCTGGCGGGGGGAACAAAACACACAGGAGGTGAAACAGTCAAACAGTCCGCCACTGTCTGCGCCTCTACACTCTGCATTGCATTATGGGATATCTCACTCTTGCAGAATCTTGCTGTCAGTGGTCTGCGGGTAGCCAAAATCCATCAGCTCATCCATCAGCTCGTATATGATGACAAAGTTATCCCGGATGCTTTCTTCCTCCAGTTCTTTGAAATACTCGGAAAAAACCTTGAGGTCCACAAACTTCGCTTTAGAAATCAATACATCAAGAATTGCTGCTTTTCAAAATACAATTCCTACCTGGACAATTTTGTACAAAAAGGAGAAAACCAAGGAAACGCTGGCATTTTTCTTGGATGTTGCCACTACTGAGGCAATTCAAGTTAAGAAAGTTTTTTTTAACAATCAAAGTACAAAGCAGCACAGTGAACCACATTTCAAGATTATTTGCATTGTGCAAGTTGGCAATTATCATAGAGGAGCCATCGCTTTTATCATCCATCCATCCATCCATTTTCTGAGCCGCTTCTCCTCACTAGGGTCGCGGGCGTGCTGGAGCCTATCCCAGCTGTCATCGGGCAGGAGGCGGGGTACACCCTGAACTGGTTGCCAGCCAATCGCAGGGCACATCGAAACAAACAACCATTCGCACTCACAGTCATGCCTACGGGCAATTTAGAGTCTCCAATTAATGCATGTTTTTGGGATGTGGGAGGAAACCGGAGTGCCCGGAGAAAACCCACGCAGGCACGGGGAGAACATGCAAACTCCACACAGGCGGGGACGGGGATTGAACCCCGCACCTCAGAACTGTGAGGCTGACGCTCTAACCAGTCGCCCACCGTGCCGCCCGCTTTTATCATGTGACACCTATTTTTTTCTTTTTTTAAATATATGTACTAGGATGAACTGGACAGAATGAAAGCAAATTACAAGTGCCACACATGAATGGCAATTTCTGCAACAGAGTGTGGAAGAACATTTTGAATAATAGTTCATAGAAAGAATGCCTCGAGTGTGTTCAGCTTTACATCTGCCTACGGTGGCTACTTTAATGAGCCTAAATTTTAAAATACATTTTGGTTTGTAGATTGATTCCACAATTTTTCTTTTCTTCTTAACTTGAATTGATTTGTTCTGCGCTTTCATTTCACAGTACAATGAGACACTGAACGACGTGAATATAATTTTTTAAAAACTGGAAAAATCGAGGTGTTCTAAAATATTTGACCAGTAGTGTACATTCAGTTTCACTTTTGACTGTGCACGAGGTGCATTCAAGGATCACCAACAAAACATCTCAAACCCAGGCAAAAAAAAACAACAACACTCATTTAGAGAACACAAACCTAACAACAACACCAAGACACCACCAGATGGTACCAAAGTAATACTTTAATTGTTTTGTCCTGGGCACAAAACAGGGAATAGCCAATAGATTGTTTGCAAATAAGGAGAATAGGTTATGAAAAAAAAAAAAAAAAAAGACAAATTGCAAATATGCAGGGGTTCACTGTATGTCTCAAGCAGCCAAGTGTGAGCAATCCTTTAGTTTGTGACGCGGTGAAACGGAAGGATACAGTAGAGGTTGTTGTGTTTGATCCACATGAAGCGCACGCCGCCGTGGGCCAGGATGGGAGACAGCGTCCCCTCCTCCTCCTTGTCCATCAGGAGACTCATGAAGTGCTCGATCTCGGACATGTCCACATCGCCGCGGTAGTTTCGGCACACCAGCACCTGACGGGAACAAGCCACAGTTGCTTTTTATGAAGCTAGAATCCTTCTGAGCATGTCCACCCAAAGTGGAAATAAGTAATACTAATTATATATAGAATTAGAAGGAATGGGCATTATAGAAGGCTAGATTCTGCTTATTTCAATTGTACAAGGTGGTGGTTATTATGAATAACTGTCAAGAAAATACTTTTTTTTTTTTTTAATAAATAGTTCAGGATTTGTATTAAGGTGTTTACATAGGTTATAACAAAAGGGATTTTTTCCCCCCCGAAAAAAACCCAAATATTTTCACACCATGTGGAAATAAATAAATATATATTTGTTTTAGTGAAGTGGTGAACTTGCCCCATTCTTGAAAACGAAAAAAAATAACATTCATCAGTATGAACATTAAATATGTCTTTGTAGTGTATTCAATTGAATATTGGTTGAAAATGATTAGCAAATCATTGTATTCAGTTTTTAATCTGTTTTACACAACATCCCACCTTCATTGGAATTGGGGTTTGTATAACAAATGTCTGCAGCATTGAAACAGCTGTAGTTATTTTTTTTTTTTAAAAACGTTTAGCAATGTACAAAAGTAAAAAAAAAAAATAAAATTGAAAATTAAAAGAATTTTAGAGGTTCGCAAATACTGCATATGCCCGTCAGTCGCCATTAAAATGCATGCATTATCCCTTAGAAATGAAAAAAAAAGACCAAAAGTAATAGTTTCAGTAATACTAATAATACCCTTAAGCCAACAAAACGCTATGTACACTGTTTGCCACATTGAAACAGCTGAGGTAAAAAAAAAAATATATATATATATATATACATACATAAATCCATCGAAATATATAGTATTGTATTTATAAATCCGTGCATTTAAATGGGAAACAGCACTGCAGGACCTTATTTGAAACAATGATATGCGAGTTTGCTTGGCATCCTAGTGTACAATAAGAGCGGCAACAGCTGTCAGCTTGTCGGATGTGTTATTAAAACCTTCACATCACGTCGGCTACCGTTTGACACATACTGCACACCCAACCGCTCACATGTTCACTTTACATTTACCGGCATTAATTTTAATCCAAACGACATTCTTAATGATAGACCGTTATCCACCTCGCATTAAGCTGTCAACGAGGAATGCGCTAGCATGGCGGCTACCTAGTAGCTGCTAGGCTAACGCTAGCCGGCCGGCCCCGCTCTGTCTTTACCTTTCCTTTCAAATCCAAGACGTAAACGGCGCTCGCAGACATTTTGGAGTTTTTGTCACGCCGAGCGCCTCGACTTCACGAAATGACCGGTTACGAGAGGAAAATTAATTTCAGACGCTCATTCATAATACTGGGGGGGGGGGGGGGAAATATCTTGGTGAGTGGCACTTCCTCTTTTGTCACGCCATTTAGCGCCCTCTGTTGACCAGGAGGAAGCAGTGCAATGGGGGGGTAACGTAACAGAAATGTTATAGAAATGTAATAAATTACGATAAAATAATCCTTTATTGATACTCAAACTAAAGCAATCTACAAACTAAAGTGTTACAACAGTACATAATAAAGAAGCACAAGCAGATTGTTGGATTTGTTTTTGTTTTTTTACATAATAGGTATGACGCGCTGTGGCGACCCCTAAAGGGACAAGGCGAAAGGAAAAGAAGAAGAAGGTACTACAATAATACACGAACATAATCCGTAATATAATTGGGACAAACAATGTTTTTAATTGATTCATAATTAACTTTCTCGGCGTGCATCGCAAAAAAACATTATCTCCCGAAATATGCGCCCTTGAAAATAGCGGATCTTCGCCCAGCCAAGCCACCAAATCATTGGGTGGAGAAACTCGATGTGGGTGTGGGGTCATGTAAATCAGCACCCAATGTGACGTCACAATTTGGCATAATTCAAAACGGCTTGTCACACACATATTTTCACAAATAGGCAGCTCGCAAAACATTTACTTTGATGTTGTTGAATTTCACATTTGGGTGGGCAGGCAGTACAGAAGCCATTAAAAAGTACATTTTCCATAATAGTTCCCCTTGAAATGATTAGCTCTCTTACAGTGTCAATCCAAGCTGAGCGTTATTATCTTTTTGTATTGCAACTCATTAGACTGTGCAAGTGGTCACAATGTTGTGGCCTGTGGTGGGACACAATAAATGCTTTTTTCTACTCCTCCTTTAGTATAGTAGTTGTTGAAAGCATAGTATGTGCTTTCTGAAATAACTTGCTATCTGATACAAAGGCGGTAACGCCATCCTTCTGTTGATACGGAGGACCCGCACCTTTTGGTGCGTGCACTTTTTGGTGCGTGCACCTTTTGGTGCGTGCCCCTCAGCGCGGGCCCTCCGGTGGGACGAGTGGGCCTGTTCAAAGTGACACATGTCGCTGCCAAGATGGAGTATTAACATTGTCAGGACACAACTGGATCGTTGGGGGCCCCAAGCCAAATATAACTCAATATACTGTATCAGGGATTCCCTAACCAAAGTGCTGACGGCCAAAATAAGTCGAGGTCCAATTTGAATTGTGTCACAATTTTTCTGGCAACACACTTCTTCTCTCAAAGTAGTCCTTCTCAGATCGGCAGGTTTTAGGGGGTTGTCCTGTGTCTTACAAACCAGCAAAATTTGACTGGTTGTTTCATTTCACACTTGGTGTACGGTACAGAGGCGTGCCGAGTTTCCACAGGGAAGGCCGTCAACAATTACAGTACGGCTCGGTCTCTGGATAGCGGACATATTGGCGAGCATTTTGCTTCGAGTGGCATTCAAACAACTTCAGATGGAGGCAAAGCGAGAAGAAAAGCCATTGGTGGTTTTTATGCATAATAACCGTTAACATAACACCGTTCAAAATGTTACTGATGCCCTTGTCTGAACTGTTCATTTCCTAAAAACAATACTAACTGCTGATGTTGCACTTTCCTAAATAGAAATGATTTAGGCTTTTATGTGTCATTAAATGTGTTTTTCTGCCTTATTGTAGTGTACTGTTTATCTGAGAATGTTTCATTTATTGGAGAATTTACTTTGAGCAGTTTGTGTCTGCATTGTTTATTTTCTGTAAAGAAGACAAACTATTGCTGTTGTACTTTTACAAAAAGAAATGATTGAAACTGTTATATGTTGTCCTCTCTTGAGTTTGTCCCAAATTTTTTTGATTGATTTTATTGTCTATGATACTTTAAGAAACGTTTATTTATTGGAAAATGTACTTTGAGCAGTTTTTGTCTGCATTGTCCATTTTCTATAAAGCAGACAAACTATTTATGTTGCACTTTCCTAAAAAGAAAAAAAAATCAAACCGTTGTACATTATTAAATATGTATTCTTATTAATTTTATTGCATACGATACTTAATTTAAGAAGCTTACATTTTGTGGAGAATTTTGAGCTGTTTTTTTTTTTTTTTGGTGTGGATTGTTCATTTTACAAAATGAAGTCAAACTACTGATGTTGCACTTTCTTAAAAAGAAAAGATTTAAATTGTGATGTTACCTTTTTTTAAGCATGTTCTTTTGTCTTTTTGTGCGTATATATCATTTTGTTCATTTGGGAATCCTTCATTTATTGGAGAATTTGCTTGTTTTCTGTTCATTTCCTGAAAAGAAGACAAACTAAAGCACTTTCATAAAAAGAAAAGCTTTACGCTGTTTTGTATTAGATAGTCAGACTGCAATACATTGACTTGTGCTGTGTTCTCATGTATAAGTCTCTTCTCTCTGCCTTACTCATGTCTGGAGTCAGCGGTTGTCACTGTATAATTTGCAGACATGTTTGTACAGATGAGCAGAGGGGCGATGACGTGTTTGTTGACTCAGTGCACAGGTGTTACAGTGCTGTTACTTTTCTTTTTCTTTTTTACTAAACATAAAAGACACTCGCAGTGATTTGTGTCTTCTTCTGCATACTCGCTCTCCGTTAGTTTATACTTAGCAGGACTCTGCAACAAAATGCTCCCAAGGCGATCCTGTGGCTTTCTGGGGAGTTTTTGACCATATAAGGAGAAGAGGAGTTGAGTCGAGCTTTCCTGTGGGAGGGTTCCCATTTCTCGCACTCCACATCTGATTCGTCCTTTCCCCTCTTTCCTCTCTTGAGTTTGTCCCAAACGCTTCTCCCTCTTCTTGCACGGATAAAACAATATATAGTGTGAAGATGAGAATTACATCGATCATTCTTACCTTCAAGGGTTTATCAAAGTTGTGTGTGAGCGTGCGTGTGCGTGTGCTGACTGCATCCTGAGCTACCAAATAAGGCACTGAGCTCATGATGTGATGTGAGTTCATGTTCACGAAAGTGAGCTCGTGCCACTGATATTTATGACTTCATGCTTAGTTTGGAGGACGTCCTCAGGCAATGTTGTCGTCTTAAATGCCTAAAAACCAAACTAAATGTGAATGTTCATACACACAGTTGCAAAAAGAGTCAAGAATTGGCACAAAGTACAGACTGTTTGTATTTTATTCCCTCATGCAATGTGACTGACTATAGTTCTTTGTCTTATAGCTGTCAATCCATGCAACGCTGTTGACTATTCTTTCCGCTCTTCACATTCACTTGTGCATGTATGGCGTACTATAGTATTCAATTTGTGTATTATTACACATTATCCCTCACTGTATTGTATTTCATTTATTGCATAATCAGTGCATCACAGTTGTTGTTTTTTTAAAGTCAGGGTTGTGCTATTACTCACCTTACCAGTCAGCTTTGTTGGCCAATTGATTTTAATGACTCACAAAAGGTGAGCTGAGTATCTTACCCATGTAAAACGCAAGCCACAGTCAGAGTTTTATCTCATAAATTCACAAATAATATTTTCTATTTTCTCACGCACTTATTCACAAAGAGGTGAACCTCGCCCCATCTTTGCTTGTGAATGACTGCCTTTTTTGCCACCTGTCCCAGCTTTTTTAGAACATGTTGCAGCCATAAAATTCTAAGTTAATTATTATTTGCTAAAAATAATAAAGTTGATCATTTTGAACATTAAATATCTTGTCTTTGTAGTGTATTCAATTAAATATAGGTTGAACATGATTTGCAAATCATTGTATTCTGTTTTTATTTCTGTTTAACACAACGCCCCAACTTGATTGGAATTGGGGTTGTAGTATTCATATAAACCTATCAATCCTGATAGACTTGATTATGTCTTATGGACCATTAACTTACATTTTTGCGACATACAACACTGCTAACTAGTCTTTCTTCAGTACACATTTATGTTTGCATAGCTGCATGCATAGCATAGTGTAATATTGTTGTTTAAATATTATTTTGTCATGTACAGATGTAAATCCATGCTTACATAAAATATTTATTGAGGCATGTATACGTTTTCTAAATCATATATCATACTAATTTATGTATAGTTGTACTGATATGACAGTGCTGACACGATTATACTGTCCATATAGCACATAGATTATAAAATGACAATTTTTTTTGCATCATACAGCTCAATGTTGCTGACTGTACTTGCTGTTCACATTCACATCTGTATAGTATGTATGATATAACAAAGTTTTCTGTTTCTATATTATTTATTCATGTAAATTTGTCAATCCTGGTACATTAGATTATACAGGTATATAAACTATTATGGGTCTGTACATGTTTTTTTTTTTGCTACATACAATGCTGAAGACTATTCTTGCTGCTTTTGTTTACATTCACATTCTCATAATAGCATGCATAATATAGTACAGTATTCTGTTTAAATATTATTTATTCATGCTTATTCATACACTATGTATTGTTACATGAATAGATTTTTTTCCACACACAATGCTGCAAACTATCTTCTAGTCTCATTTGTATAAAGATTATTAGATTGCCATCAGCATTCTCGTGCAATTTTCAATGA
This sequence comes from Phyllopteryx taeniolatus, assembly GCF_024500385.1. NCBI lineage: Eukaryota > Metazoa > Chordata > Actinopteri > Syngnathiformes > Syngnathidae > Phyllopteryx > Phyllopteryx taeniolatus. The sequence continues at coordinate 12,843,634 of NC_084515.1, read as the reverse complement.
AGACACATTTTTTTAGCTTCAAACCAATTCATTTGGTAAATTTTGCAGTTTATCATTCTGCATTCCTCCGGCCAATGAATGGCCTTTTCTGGTGCGTCAACATGCCCGAAAACTTAACAATTTCTGCATGTGTGTGTACCCTGGTGGAAATGTTTGCATTTTAGGGGTGCGGGACATGACTCCCGAGTCGTCGCTCAGTTGCGCTCGCTTGAAAAAAACAAATAATAATAATTCCCTAGAGACCAGTATCACAAATCGAAAAAAAATTGGTTTGACTTGTCAATCATAAAGGGATGCACAAAAAAGTCTGAAAGATCCATGCCTGAAATTGAACAGGAACGGCCGTTTTGGTCTGAGGCTGCAAAATGGCGAAACTACAAAGCATGGCGTCAAAGTTTGATGGTCATTTCAAGGAGTCGCCATGAAAACGCAGAGGGGCCATCAAACCGTCACTATGATATAACCTTCATCAACTGTTCGGCCAATGTTTTAAGTCACATTTGTATCATTCTTAACTGGCATATAAATGCAAAAATCTGCTAACATTGACTGACTTTAATGACTGGAATCTTCCGGCTTCCTAATCTGCCCCCCAAAAAACAAAAAAAACAAAAAGAAAAGAAGAGTTTGCACCTGGCTGAACAGAGGCCTGGCGTGATGTTTGAAATCCAGTGGTAGTGTGACGTCGGCGGAGAAATTGTTCAAATTGATTCTCATAGGCGACGACGTGGCAAATGCAAGTTGATATTGAGATATATCGCTTATATGGTCACTGGCCACCTTTCTTGTGATCTTTATTTTTAGCATGGGGGCAGCTGGCACATAAGAGCAGAAAGCCAACACACATGAACGCTGATGTTCTGATGTTACACACCTACTCACAAACACACACACACACTAACCCTAACCCAGCACAAACACGCACACACTGTACACACACACTAACTTCCTGTTTCTGCTTGCAATTAGAATTTCTCACAGTTTCTGTTCTCTTCAATTGTGTTGTAATACACGAGAAGCAGGACAATTCCCAACATCTCACAAAAAACATCCTGCAAAGTCCTTTACAATAAATAGACGCCTGCCTCCTCCCATAAGGAAAACCATAAACCTGTAGTAACTGTAATAATTAAAGAGGCAACTGCTGAGCCCATCAAGTAGTCGTCGGGTTCTGAAAAATAAACGCCTCCCTCAGGATCGATGACTTTCTTTCCCCACTATAGAAAAAAAACAAGTGGTAGGAACTATTCAGTTCATACATCCTATTTTACACCCGGACATGAAAGAATTACTACTGAGCCCAATGTGTCGTCATCGGGTGCCTCCTCCATCTACAAAAAATACACGCCTCCCTAAAAAGGGAGTAAACACGGAGTAATCACTTCAATAGTACATGATTGCTAACACATGTAGATTAATGAGTTAACTGGTGTGCCTATCAAGTAGTCACCAGGTGTGCCATCCAGTTATAATAAATAAATGCCTCCCTCAAATAGACACCTCTCTCTTCCCATCATAAAAAACAAAAACCAGTAGTAGCAAATGATTGAAGAATTAACTTGCGGAATCCATCAAGTAATGGCCAAGTGTTGTCATGCATTCACGACACATAAGTGCCACTGTAATTTCTAAAGAGTCAAAAGCTTAGCCCATCAAGTAATCACGGGTTGGGTCACTCATTTACTAAAATAACCCCCCCCCCCCCCCCCCCAAAAATAAGACCTCCCTTTTCCCATTCGCAAAAATATGCGTAGTAACTGTATTTAAGAGTCAACTGCTGAGCCTTGAAATAATTGCCAGGTGCAGCATTCAATCACAAAAAATAAATGCCTCCCTCAAATAGATGCCTCTCTTTACCTGTCAGGAAAAAATAGGTGGTAACAGTAATTATTAGCGAGTCAACTGCTGAGCCGATCAAATATTCGCCATTTGTGCCATCCCCTTATGACCAATAAACACCTCTCTCAAATAAATGCCTCTCTTTTCCCATCAGGGGGAAAAAAAATACAATTGTGTACTTGAGTTCATAGACACTATTGATCACACACACAACCACTAAAGAGTTACTGGCTGAGTCCATCAAGTTGTTGCTGGGTGCTTCATCCACTTATGATCAATAAATGCCTCCCTCAAATAGACTTAAAACATCTCATTACTATATATAAAATAAATCCTGCAATGTCAACAGTCCTTTACAGTTATAGGAAATGTATCTAAAAAAAGGGCCGGCCAGTAGCATTTAGCTTTATTGCATTTATGTTTGATGTCGCCTCGCTCTGAAATAAGACGGGGGCTTATTTTCACTGGCACAGATCGTGTTTTTTTTTTTTTTTTCCCCCACCCGGAATGAAAACTATGCCTTTTCTAACCAACTCTGGTATTAACATCAATCTCAGCATTCCCAAGCCAGAACACATGTGGCAAAAGGGGGGTTGGGGGTGAAGGGAGCAGTGGTCCAAATATGGACATGTGCTGCCAAAACATCTCCACCATGTTGCTCCTCCAGAAGCATTTGAGAAGTTTATATGAGGGAGGGAGGGTTGCAGAATATGTAGTAGAGTAAGGGAGGAGGCGGAGGAGCAGGGGAGGGGGTGGACATGTTGGGGTTGTCACTGGGAGGACCGAGGTTGTCTCCACTTTAAATCACACGCAGCTCTAGCGGACCTTCACTTTTTGCATCCTCTTCCTCCTCTGTCGAGCACTTCTCTCCTCCTCTTTCGTCGCTCCTCTCCCTGTATTTCTAGCTCCTCAGCGCCATCCAGAATCCGTTATTTTACCTCCTCGACCGACGCGTGAAACCCCAAAAGACCTGTCACCATGGAGGCCATCAAGAAGAAGATGCAGATGCTGAAGTTGGACAAGGAGAATGCCCTGGACCGGGCAGAGCAGGCCGAGACGGACCAGAAAGCAGCAGAGGAGAAATGCAAGCTGGTGGGTTTAACTTCATGGTCAAATTTCTTTGCTAAGAGCATTTTTATATGCAATGCTATAACAGAAAGCATAAGAAATATTGTTCGCAAAATCTATGTGACTCATTCGTCCCTCAATTAACTCCTTCTTTAACAAAACAAAAATGGGTAGTAACTGTACTTACGGCAGTTCACAGACACTATTGTTAACACGCAGACATTAAACCCGCCAAGTAGCTGTTGGGTGCATAATCCACGCCGCCCTCAAATACGTGCCTCACTTAATGATGGCTCCCTTTTCACATAAAAAAGGTAGTACTGTATCTGTAATTACTTCAGTTCATAAATGCTATTGTTCACACTTAAACATTAAGTAGTTGTCAGGTGTGTTACCAACTTGCAAAAAATAAACGCCTCCCTCAAATAGATGCCTCCGTTTTTCATATCTGGAAGAAAAAAAACTGGTAGTACTGTTACTGCTATCACATTGGTTTATAGATGCTATTGTTCACACTCGCACATTAAGGAAGTAACTGTAATTGTTTTAGTTCAGAGACACTATTGTTCATACATGGTTATTGAAGGTCCCGTACTTTGCCAAACCAACTTTTTCTAGTATTTGGGATGTAATATTGTCTCTGTGATGCTTCAGTAAACGTGAAATAGGAATTAAAATAATCCACGCATTGGAGGTCTAAATAGCCAAAAACACGAGAAATTGACACTTTTATACTATATCCATATTAAAGAGTCACTCTATGGAGGTCTAAATAGCCAAAACACGAGACCTTTAAGAGTAAAAAGTAATTGTTGGGCACCTCATCCACTAAAGCGAAATAAACGCCTTCCTCAAATAACAGCTAGCTTTTCCCAATAGGAAAAAAAAAAGGTAGTAACTGTAATTACACGTGGACATTTACGAGCTAACGGCTGAGACCATCAAGTAGTTGCCAGATGCATAATCCACTAATGAAAAATATACACCTCCTTTAAATAGACGCCTCCCTTTACCCATCAGCAAAAAATGGGTAGCAACTGTAATTACCTCAGGTCATAGACATTATTGTTCATATATGGATATTAAAGTGCTTACTAAACCTATCAAGTAGTTGTCCAAGGCCTCATCCACTTAAATAAAGGCCTCCCTCAAATAGATGCCTCCGTGTTGAACTCTGTAGCCAACAGCAGCACATAGGCACATCACAGCCTGTCGGATTAATTACATTGTGGAGACTTAGCGCATTTTGTGAACGATTAGCGTGGCGATTAGACTGATATGCGGTCGTTCTGCGATGTTGTGTGCGCCTCACTTCAACGACGGGCCACTCGATAGGACCAAAGTGGAGTGTGGAGACGTAAGATCATCCCCCGAGGTGTCTAAAAAAAGACAATTACTGCTCCGTGGGAGACGGTGTCAACACATAGGTGTGCCAGGAATGACAGAGACATGCAAACAAAGCCAGGAGCATCTATTAAATCAAGTGGAAGTGCTCCCCCTACCTCCCTAAGGGAGCACTCAGTTGCCCACCGAGCTCGTCTTCCACATAGGAAAGAGTCAGCATGAAATTCTAGACGACAGAGCGTTTGTTAGCGCTTTCTTCGCTATTCTTGGTGTGGCGGATGGCATAATACACCATCAAGGTCCATCAGCTGCAGTTTAGCCACGGTCCTCAGGGAGGGTCTACTCCAGTGGAGCCAAACCCTCCTCAAGTCCTGTCATAAACACGCTTGATGTTCTGCCATTTTGGCAACGTTGTGAACCAGAAAAGCACACTGAGTTGGGTGCAAGACCTCCGCCAAAGGCAAGACGGTCGGCCACTCCAGCTCTGTAGGTGCAGCTCCATCTAGTGGGTCAATGCCCCGCTCAGCCCAAGAGTGCATGTGTGCAGTGTGGAGTCACCTCCAAACCTCCCTGCTCACGCACGTAAAAACACTTACCCCATGACTCCATATTCTTATTTTAATCAGCTAAGGAGGCTAGCCAGCTCTAGCTAAAACACTTACCCGTGACTCCATATTGTTATTTATTTAGCTAACGCAGCTAGCTCATGTTAGCTAAAACACCCCCGTGACTTAATATTATTTATTCAGCTAACATAATTAGCTATCATTAGCTAATGTTTACATTTACAGATAGCTTACACTTGTATAATAACGCAACGTACCCGTGACTAGTCCATATTATTTTGAAAACTACTATCTTGCCGCGCGAGCAGAGAGGCGGCGCACGTGCGCATGAACTTGTTTTTTCACAGTATTAGCTCAAATAGTGGCCATCCCTCTCAAATAAATAAATGCCTCCCTCAAGTAGACGCCTCCCTTTACCTTTTGTAGTAGTATTGGTTGTAACTATACTTACTTAAGTTCTAGTTGCTATGGTTGACGCACATGAGCCCGTCAAGTAGTTGAAGGGTGCCTCATCGACGTAATTGTAAATAAAGACCTCACTCAAATAGACACCTCTTTCCCCATCAGGAGAAAAAAAAACAGGCAGAAACTGCAATTACTTTTTAAAAAGAAACAATTTCAATTAAATTACATTAACGCGTTCATTACTGACGGTCCTGGTGCCTCAACCACCCTATAATAAATAAATAAATAATAATAATAAATAATAATAAATGCCTCCCTTGAAAAGAGTCCTCTTTTTTACAATCAGCAAAAAAGGGCAGTAAATGTAATTACTTACGAGTTTATTTACTGCTGAGCCCATGAACGTAGTCCCCTGGTGCCTCATCCAATTACGATGAAAAAACGCCTCCCTCATATTGATCGATTCATTTTTTCCATTAGGAAGAAAAAAAAGGGCAGTAAATGTTATTATTTAAGACTAGAGTCAACTGCTGAGTCAGTCATTGCAGTCACTGGGTGCCTCATCCACAATACAAATAAATCCATATTACTGAAGGCTTACCTGCAGAGCAAATTAAACATCCACTTAAGATGAATAAATCCCTCTCTCAATTAGATACCTGCAGTACTTTTCCTATCAGGGAAAAAAAGATAATTGGCAACTGTCAATATCTCAGTTCAGATTTGCTACAAATAAATATACGCTCCTATCAACTATTATATTCTAAAATTTAAACTTGTGACACCCTCCCAAACAAATGTAAAATAAAAATAATAACCCCCCAACACACACACACATGAACAGTTTGTAAAATGTGTTTGTAAAAGCTGCACTATGAATTGTAGAATGTCCACTTCGGACATTGCCAACACATGAAAAACATGAATTGTAATATTGCCAGTAATATTGTAATACGCCTCCCTATCTGCAGTTGATCAAATATACATGTTGTGTCTTGTTGTGAGTATACAGTACGTGTGGTAGCAACCCTTTTTTTTCAACCTGTTTCTACAATATTACGTGATGACAGATGATTCGCTTGCCATAGTAACACCTGACTGATGTTTCAGCTGGAGGACGACCTGCTGGCTCTGCAGAAGAAGCTGAAGGGAACAGAAGATGAGCTGGACAAATATTCTGAGGCTCTGAAGGACGCTCAGGAGAAACTGGAGCTGTCCGAGAAAAAGGCCGCGGACGTGAGTTGGCCCGATGCGATGCCACCCGAGGCGCATTTTCCACATGTGGGAACACAAAGTTGTGGCCACCTGACAAAGTATCGATAGCCACATTTGCGAATGTCCGCAGAGTTAAGTATCGGATGTGAATGCAGATGCTTGATTTGAAACAGAGCTCCTTGTCAATCAGAATAGGTTCTTTTTTTTTAATACTAAATATTACCATAACATACTGTCACTTTAATGCTGCATAGTTTACAGTATATGAAAGAACGATTTTTAACAAGTGTACGTGAATAAAAGTCTCAAATAGCAGAAAATATTAAAAACACACACTTTGATAGAATTATTACAAATCCAATAAAATAATAGGCGTATACAGTGGATGTCAAAAAGTCGACACACCCCTGTTCAAAATGCCATGTTTTTGTGATATAAATAATGAGATGAAGATCATTTCAAGACTTTTTCCACCATTAATGTGACCTAAAACCTGTACAACTCAGTGGATTTTTTAAATATATTTTTGAGTGTGAAAGTAAAAATCATCAACTGAAATAATGTTTGCAAAGGTGTGCACACCCTCTTATAACTGAGATGTGACTGTGTTCAGAATTAACAAATGTAAAAGAAGAAGAAGAATCACCTTTATTGTCATGAACATGCACACGAAATTTGTTCTCTGCATTTTACCCATCACAGTGAACACACACTTGTTAGTGGAATACACTGGAATAGGGAACACACTTGTTAGTGGCATACACTTGAACAGGGAGCAGCTGAAGCACCCAGGGAGCAGTTTGGGGTATCAGAGTCTTGCTCAAGGACACCACAGCCGTGAGTCCGGGGGATGTTGGCGAATGGTCCGGTCGGGGTCTTGAACCTAGGTCCCCCATGGTAGTAGGCGATGATCTTAACCATTGGGTCACAGCTGCCCGGGAGGGCTCATGACAACACATTTAAAATGCCTCTGATTAATCTCAAATAAAGTGCAGATGTTCTTGACATTTTCTTGCTTTCTAGCAGAACCCTGAAGGTTTTGCCACCATTCTGCCACCATGTTTCGCTGTAGAAACAGCCATACCTTTGGGAAATTAACATTGTTTCATTGGACCATAACTACATCTCCCAAACATGTGGAAATTTTTTTTAGGTGACATTGGCCATTTCTGAAAGGTATGTTGAATGTGATTTTGAACAAAGCCACGTCCCAGTTATAAGAGGGTGTTCACACTTCTTTAACTTACCCTCTCAAAATTTCTTTTTTTGTTTTGTTTTGGTAAATTTCAAATGAGTTGCACAGTTTAGGAGTAACATTAATAGTGGGGAAAAGGCTTGAGAATATTTATCTTGTTCTCATTTATATCACAAAAACATGGCATTTGAACAGGGGTGTGTAGACTTTTAAAATCCACTCTATAATATATTACATACTGTATGTCTACATAATTAAATACAAAATAAGGAAAAATATTGATTAAGATTATTGGCTCAAAGACACAACTATTTTCAAATTGTGGTAAAAAAAATACAATAAAATAAAATATGAACAATAAATACAATTAGATAAAAGAATAGAATAATGAATTCAAAATACACACAATAAAACTGCATTAAAACTAAGAAAAACAACCATTTTTTTTAAAAAAATAACCACTAAATGGTGAAAAGATTATAATAAAAAATAAAATAATGTAATATACATAATGTAAAGTGTAAATTGCTAAATAAGAAAATAATAATCAAATGAATTATTAAAATTATTGGTTCAAACAAACATTTTATTAAATTGTAATCAAATATAAAAATAAGGATCAAATCTGAACAATAATAACAAAATAGTAGTTTAAAACAAATATTAAAAATGCACACTAAATTGCTAAAATTCTGTTAAAAGAAACAAAAAATAATAAGGATATAACAATGTAAAATAAAGAATAATAGCTCAAATGTACACCAATTGTTCTATATAATAAATAATAATTAATAAATATTCAAATGGAAAAAAAATAAGTATTAACACCAACTAATCATTAAGATTATTAGCTCAAACACTAAATAGTTTTAAAATTGTGTTTAAAAAAATTAAATACAGTAAAGTAAATAGAAGATGAACAGTTAAGATTATTGTCTTAAATGCACACTAAATAGCTATACTATATTATGCTAAAATAAAGAGGTAAAAATAAAAACAATCGAAAACAGTCAAAATATATTGGCTCAAAATAAATACAAACTAAATAATGTAATCAAACTAATGAGTAAAATACAGTATAAACAATAAAAAATACAACATAAATAAATTTTTTTAATCTGGATTTTCTTTTCAAAACTTTTTTACGTTATCTTTATTTGGATGATAAAGAAGGGTGAAATCCTATCTGGCTTTTTGTTGTATTGCTATATCTTCCT